>NW_022279406.1:0-6028 GCF_000004195.4 Xenopus tropicalis
AGGAGAGAGATAGAACCCAGTACAACCCAAACGCGCACAAAAGCTGCCGTTAACTCTCTATCAAAACACCTGACATATGAGGCCTTTCAAACAAGCATAATATTTCATATATATTTGAGGTCTAACCCAGCATCCCCCCAATGTGTTTGACTCACACAGGCGCTCCACCCTTTTCCCATGAGAGATTCGGAGGAAAAACTCTATTTTTGATTGGTGATCCACGCAACGATTTAGCGACAATCTAGAATACGGCTCACGCCTAGACCCGCCGTAAATGTGCTTCTTCTCTACTGTTCCGTAGTCAAAACTAGATAGCGTTTATAACCTTTTGTTTCGATCTTTACTGGGACCTGGGCCGGATAACCCTGTAATTCATAAGGCAAGTGAGGTAGGTCTTATCATGAGGTTCCTCAGTCATCAGTACAGAATAAATACCTCTTAGAAAAAAACCATGGGGCTTTTGAGAGATTACAATAAAAGTCAAGACAGAGATTTGGGCACTTAGTGTCCATGCTTTTCGCTTAAAATGCCACAAAGTGCCTTTTTTAGAGCATTTTACATTGAGGTGCACATGTAAGGTCATATTTCATATATTACATGTGCGGTTTGTCTTCGCACTCCTAATATAATCACCCTCAGCCCAACGTGCCGGAGCTGCTAACTGTCAATTGCTTAGAGCGATTATCACTTTTGTGGACACTGGCTCATTAGGGACACATCGCACACAGGAAATTTTCAGCAATGGAAGAGTACGCAACTAAATCTGTCTTGCTTTCAAATGGGCACCACCTGAAAACTGCTGAGGAAACTACACTTTCTAATGTGTTTTTAGAAGGAAGAGATAAGCTGAGACACCCGCATGCCTTCCCTGTGATCAGGGTTTGACACTAGTCAGTAGTAGATGCTGACATAGCATTTCATACGCGAGTTTTAAACAGCTAAAGAGAACTAGGGAGCAGGTCTCACACCCCAGAAGCATGTATCAACTCAATAACATAGAGAGGCTGCTTTTGCATTGTCCTTCTGCTCTTGGATCTGGTGGATTTAATATAATTATACATAACATGCGATATTCTTGCCACTTCTGCTTGCTTTAATATAACAAGGCACCTAGTGGTTGTAATTTATAAATGCACGTTATGGGGAGTTCCTTATGAGAATCACCGGTCCTGCTATCCTCTCACACGGAATAAAGAACAGACATAACTCGTCTTAGGGAGCTGCAACATAAGGAATATGAAAAACTGATATCAGCATTGCGTGGCAGATGCTGTCTTGTTTATTGTATTTTTATTCATGTTACTGTTATTGCTCATTTACAAAGAACATGTCACACATGGTACAACACTTGCTGCAGCAATACACTGTATAGACAATTGTGCGCACCCTTTATCTCCCCCTAACCTTGCAATTGTTAATATGCGCAATTGCCCCCTTTTCTGTTGTATAAAATTATTATCATTTTTTTTTTCCTTTTGGAGCCCTGAAAGTGCCATTCCAAGAGGTCTCTCCCTTAAACTTGTATAAATGAACATTTAAGGGCTCAGGCAACTCGGGAGTATTAGTCGCCCGCTGGAACATGGAAGTTTTGCTCGCTCAGGGCGACTAAATCTCCATCGTGGTTGCCAAGACCTAAAAGAAGTTTTGCTTGTTACACACATTGAAAATAAACGATGCTTGCTGATGGCTACTTTGCGTGATTGATAAATGAACGTCTGTAAAGGGAAACCATAGAAATTCCTTAACTTTGGAGCTTGTCTGGTAATGGGTTTTCTCGGGTATACAGATTCCAATACCTGTAATACAAAAAGGAGCAAAAGTTCTGCCACTGACCTCGAAGTAACAAAATGAAGAATACAAATGTTGTCAAATTCAGGGCATTTCCTCACCAGCATCAGTATGCGACAATGTTAGTACAGAGCGCCGCATCTCCCCTTCGCTGCCAGGGATGTGTACTCAATCCCGGGCACCTCCAGCTTAAGGCGCGCAAACCAGTGGACTACCTTGTTGCGTACACAACATCACACTAAAAAATTAAAGTTTATTAGGACAGAATAATATAACAACAATTGTCATTATTTTATCTGTCACTACAAATAAATTGTAAAATTATTTATACATTATAAATCCCCACCAAATCGTAATCCACCCAGGAAGTCTATCTAGTTTAAATTGAAAAATACATCGTAAAGTAATTTTATCGACAAAACATGGAATTCAGCAAGGGATTGTTGCATTCAAATGCCATATGATTATTTACACGCAGATTAAGGAAAGGCTTCCAAATATAAAGGGACATAAACCCTCACAATTTGTTTTCGGGCGCGTTAAGACAGTCGCAAGGTTTATGAGCAAGTGATTGGTATGCTTCTCTAATAAACACTGTAGTGTGGGTTTGCATCTGTGTTGGCGTCCTGCAGCCCAAATGGCTATCTCCCCTGGGGGCTATACAGGCAGGAGTAACAATCAGTGTGGGAGCGCCTTCTGTCAGAGCGCCAGGCATGTATGTGCCTGTGGGCAGACAATAACTTCCTCTCGGAGAGTGCGTACCTTCTCGCACTAACAAAAGTATTCTTGTGCCTCTAATCAGCTCTGTAACTTTGTGGCCGGCCCCTAAAGGAAAACTTAACCAAGAAGTCTCTTTTTTAAATATATTAATTTTGCATAAAACATCTCATGTATTATATCTAAAACCCTGCCTTTACTATTCTATATGAAACATGTTTTAAAAATATAAACTTATCTAAATTAGTAGTTGGTGCCACCTGGAGCTAATCTAGAAATAGATAATTATTCCTAATGGGATATAGAGTCGTACAGTGCAAACACGAAACGAATCAGGCACACATACATGCTAGCCAACATCAGCCAATGAAGGACAGAGGCCCCCAGCCCATGAGAAGGAAATCCGGGTCGAACGGGGCAGGAGGCCATGACAATGTCTAAGAATAAAGAATTTGGTGGTGAATATGTGCAGTGGAAGAGAAAAAAAAAGGAATACGGGTATTAATTAAACCTGATTGGCCAGGAGAGTGAGGGTTATACTTAATGAAGGAGGGATTATAAAGGGAAAGGCACCATTATACCATAGCACGTCCCGCTCCAGCCATATATTAAAGGAAGGAAAGTTAAGAATGGATGGGTGGCGAAAGACAGATCCGGACTAGCGTACAAGTCAGAAGTAAAAAAGGCCTGAAGATTAAGGGCGTTTTGCATGGTTGGACACGGTGGCCAGCGGGGGTGTGGCGCAGAATTAAAGTTGCGATGCATAATCCTCAAGGTACCGTACAAATTTGCGGGGCAGGAATAGCTCCCACTAATTGCCAGGCCTATCAGTGCTTTAGTGTATAAGTTATGTTGTGAAGTTATTCATATTTTGACGTTTAGCATTTATTTGTTATAATTATGTTATTGATTATTATTAAGAAGGTTCTCAAGGCCTGTGAATTTATAAACTGGCTGTGGCCTTTCAAACCACACACTAAAAAGTGTGAGAGTTTGCTGTTGTGATGGGGTAGCTTGTGGGGCTGGTGTGGAGAGGGCACAACCACTGACAGCTGCCATTGGTCAACATCTGCCTTTTGCTCCACACACTTCCTGTTACAGTTAGAGCTGCATTATTCTGGCATGTGAATCTTCTGGAGGGAGCACACAGACCCAGCACAAAATTGGTGGCTCAAGGGAAAGATGGAAAAAGGCATATTTACTGGATCTAATATAAAATTTATATAAATTTAACAGTTATGGTTAAGACTCTCTTTAATATGGCAATCACATTAATATGATATACCCAATCTGATTACTGTAATTATTCAGTGCCCGGTGTGAGTTACTCGAGCTCTAGAATCCTCCCATGTATATGCGAGACTGCTTACTGTGTACTCTCTTCCATCTGCCAGGATTCCCTTATTCCAGCTCCCCCTGTCTGAGTCGCGCTCCAGTTCGCGCTTACTTCCACTCACTTAAAACCTTAGAGCTGCGACCAGCCCCAAGTAGCAAATCTCGCACAGTGTGTACTCTTTCACCCCGTCTGCATACCGGCCATCCTGAAGTCATACAAGAGCAATTCTATTAATTTACGAGAACAGTTTCCATTTGGGCTTTTGCAAGAAACATCGTCAATTCATAACAGCAGCAAAAATCTGCAGTTTCGTGGATTTTAACAAGACTCTATGCAAAAAAAATGCATGTATAATAATCATTGACAGCTAAATAGAACATGCAGCAGTTAGGGCCGTACTGCATTAAAGCAGGGCCTGGAACTAGCGGGAATAGCAGCCAAAGAGGCCAGCTGCCCTACGGCACACGATATAATTAGTGGGGGCGCCATGGCAGGACCTCTCTCTGCCTAACCCTCACGTGGCTACTTTCCTCTTTGTCATTAGCGCAAACACCCGGTCGCTGTCATTAGCAAGCGGGGCTATGACCATAGCGGGCGTCATTCGCCACCTCCCTGGAACTTGCCACACCAAGCGGAAGGTGCCCATGGGATCGGCCGAACAAGCCTTGCCTAGGGCAAATATTTCACCCTTAAGATTACTATACATCCTTTTGTCAGTCTTTCTATGGATGTCCCCTCATCCTCTTGTAAAATATCACTACATGGCTCACCAACAACTCCCCCATCTCATCTATTGAAACGAAGCCACCTCATCCTCCTTCCCACTTCGTTAGTAACGTCAATCCATAATGAGGCCACTGTACGAAGGAATGGGTTCACAATAAAGCCATGGATATGCTCTGTTATTTAATACAAAGTGCTCATTTCTTCGCAGCACAGTGACCAACCTGAGGGCACTGCGCTGGGTGCACCTAAGCCATCTCAGTACGGGACTCCAGAAATCTCCCAGCAATGTAGTGGGCTAAGTGCGTGGGCTTGCACTAGGGGTAGGTAGCCATGGTAGGGAGATGCCTAGGACACCATTACAGCTACGGCTTAAGGTGGCGCTAGTTAGGGGTAAATAATAAAACCTTTCAGACTTTTGCCCCTGGCCCACATACAACCTAGCTTGCCAAAGACGACAGTAGGCTACTGTCCCAACACAAACAACGGAAGGAGGTTGCCCATCCTGCTTGGACGGCTCCAAGCTGAGACTCCTGAGTGGCCAGTCAAGCTCAAGAGGTACTTTTCTGCATGGGCAAAGCCCAATGAGAAAACTAATAGGAACAATGGTGCAATTCAGAGTTTGGCATAGTTTTGAATTACTGTGTATTTTTGTTAACAATTTATATTGCTATATTGAGGACAAAGACCTATTATCTCTCCATGCGCCTTCCATTCGCATGACCCATGATTTCGCAGCCGATCATTGACTTACCTTTAGCCGATAGGAACCATGTAATTCACACACAGTTGAATCTTATCCACAGCATTCCATTGCAACAAAACTTACTGCCAGCTGGCTTATATGTTTACCTAAATTTACTTGGACTTACATGCATGGACATGACATGGTATTTGGCAGGTGACAACAGCCCTTACATCGGATCTTATTTACGCAGGGTTTTACCTCTCATGCTCGGTGATGGAATATAATGAGTTCAAATATGCTGCTTCCTCATGGCCTTCGTTTTTTTACCCCGAAAAAAAAATAGCGGAAATCAGAAAATCAGAAATTGCCTACTTAGCATAAGCAATTCCACCCTGCAACCCCTCTATCTTCTCCAGTGCCAGCATTGTCACATGCTTGCATTGATGACAGTGATTTTTGTAGTCAGAAATGTATTCTAATCAGCCCAAATTTTTTCCCATACAAAAACAATTTTACAATTACAAAATAAATGTTAACAGCACAAAAATTATATTTATAATTTTCTATATTAATTGTAAATCGTCATGTTATAATGGCATTTACAATAGCAGGGCAGAAATGCTGAATAAAATTGGCCAGTTAGCTCTGTTTTTCAACCCTACCCTCCTCTGAATTTCCAATGACAGCAGAGACCTACCTTACCACCGAATACATGTGCTGCATAGCAGTTTGTATCATGAGGCAGGTGGGGAGGCACTCGCGGATCTCTCTTTGTG
>NW_022279407.1:0-6000 GCF_000004195.4 Xenopus tropicalis
ACAGTGGAAGACTAATAATTGTTGTACATTTGTTCCCTTTCAGTCTTGGACTTTAAACGATTATTCATTGCCAGTCCCGGACCGATTGGTGAATTTTTTGGTGTTTCGCCAATTTGTGGGAACACTGTTATTAATTCTGTTTAAACGATTTTCAGTAGACAAAGATCCACCAGTATTAGGAAGAGACGACCTTTATCAGGATAAGTACCCGATCTTCTGGGATAACGGTCCCATACAAATATCCATGCAGTGGGAGCTATTGATCTATTGTTCCATGGATTTGTCGGATGAATCCGATGCTTTCGATTGTGAATGTTATTTTAAATTTAACACGTTTGGGGCCCATTTACTTACTCACGAACGGCGAGCCGAATGCGCCGATTGCGTTTTCTTCGCGTAATGAAATGCGGTACTTCGTTGCGATTTGTTCGGAAAATTATCGCGACTTTTTCGTCACCATAGCAAAAATACGATTTTTTGCGAGCGGAAAAAGCCGAGTTTTATCGTAGCCATTCAGAAAGTTGCGATTTTTTACGCTAAAGCAGAGATACACAAACTTGCCGCAACAATATATCGATCGAGCGCCTTTTTATTGAATTTTTTATAACTGCTTTAACGGAAAAAGCAGTGGACAAAGTATTCGAGCAAGTTTTAACGACTAAACCCGAAACCAATCGCACACTTCTCGGAATGGCTTACGAAAAACTTCCGGCGTTTTTTCGGAGCTTGCTATAAATCCGTAATTGAACGAAAAAAAAGACATAGTTGGGGTCGCGGATAAATATTATACAGAGAAAAAATCGTAAAGGCGACGAAAAAACGAGACACAGAAAACATAACACAAAAAAAAAGTTGGCAACACATGTCCGTTTTCGCCCAAAGTATCTTTGGATTTTTTTCAATGGGAATCGGAAATTCGTGTCTTAAGTAAATCAGGCAACCCACTATTGGGTATCATTTATATATATTTTGGGTAAAGAGCAGAGTTCTTTTTTAAAGCACTAATGTGTTTTTAAATAAACGAGCCAATGAGTGATATTCTGTTTGGGATTTCAAATTGCTGGTTTTTTTTTTTCTAAAATAGAGACGGCAAAATATCTCACTGTACTCATTTACTCGAGTATAAGCACCGATAATTTGATTAATATATAGGCTAGTATTTAGCCGGTAAAGAGAAATGGAAAAAATTTGATTGACTCAGAGTGAATTTAAGCCTTAGAGGGGTGGGAAATGCAGCCGCTACTGCTAAGTGTCTATCAAATTAAATACAAATAAAATGACATTATTGAGGCATCAGTGGGGTATATGTTTTTCATATTTATTTCAAATAAAAACAGTAAACTAGCTCTGTAAGTGGAGAAGGGGGTCAACAAAAACAATATGAGTAATGCCCCACGCTCGTTGCACAATTGGGCAAACTGGCAGCAGGCCCAGTCCCGGAGGGATGTAAGGGTTAATAAGTAATTGCTAGTGGGAGCCTAGGCCGGGGCACTGGGGGGTCTGGTTGCGGGGGGGCTAATTTGCACCAAAGGAGAGAAGGGGCTAGTCTAGAGGGACCCATGGCACCCGACTCGAGTATAAGGCCGAGGCTTTTTCAGGCAGCAAATTTGGGTGCTGAAAAACTAGGCTTATTACCGAGTATATACAGTTATTAAGGGGCAAATTTTATAAACCCTCAGGTTGGGGGTTCAGGGTGAGACTGGGGTTGTCACGGTATTTGGACGGTATTTTTTTTTTTTCGCATGCATGATTAGGTGTAACCGCCATTCTAATGAATTAAGGAGAATAATTATGCAGTATTGAAGAATCAAGAGTCAGGCAAGCGAAGGGATCGGAACTGAGATAAAAGTCGTAAGGAAAGCATCGGGCCAGGCTAATACGAGTTTTCTCCAAGGCAGGCCGCACAGGCCTAGTGTCAGGGCTCGCTCATTGAGGCTTTTTAAAATATAGCCGAAATTCCATGCATGCCGCAACCCGGCCCGCGAATTACAGAAAAGAAACCCACTTATCAGTCATGGAATATACAGAAAGTCTCCCATAGGCTGAATGGCCCCACTTCTCTGCAGCTCCAACCGCGCGGTCACCAAAGTGAGTCTCCATAGGGCTCAATGGCACTCTGGACTGCAGGCTTCCAACCCAGAGGCCAAAGGAAAGTCTTCCATCAATGGGGGTGAATTGGCACTCATGCAGCTCCAACCCGGCCCAAAGCGAAAGACTCGCTCATTAGGGCATCATATGGCACTTTCTAGCAGCTCCACCCGGCCCAAGGAAGTCTCCCATAGGGCTCAAAATGGCTAGCTTTGCAGTCTCCAACTCAGCCCAAGGAAATGATCTCCTCATCAGGGCTCGAATGGCAGCTCTCTGCAGGCTCCACCCCGCCCAAGGAAACAAGTCTCCACAAAGGGCTCAATGGCAAACTCCTTGCAGCTCCAAACCCGGCCAAGGAAAAAGTCCTCCCAATAGGGCTCAATGGCACTGCCTGCAGGTCCAACGCGGTCCCACAGGAAAGTTCTCCACAAATATGGGGGCTTAATTGGCATAGTAAAGCTGCGAGCTCAACCGCGGCCAAGAAAGTCTCCCATGCGAGGACCTCAAATGATCTACCTCTGTCACGCCTCTGTCATCAACTGGCCCACAACGGTAATAATACGTCCCAATAAGTGGAGAGGTAAGGGCTCCAATGGCACTCTGCAGCTCAAAACCGGTCCCAAGGAAAGTCTCCCATAGGCGCTCTAAATTGGCTGAAAGACTCCTGCAGCTCCAACCCGCCAAGGAAAGTCTCCCATAGGTGCTCAAATGGCACTCTGTCGCTCACCCGGCCCTCAACGGATAAGTCTCCACATAGGGCTCAATGAGCACTTAAACTGCAGCTCCAACACCGGCCGCAAGGAAAGTTCTCACCATAGGGACTCAATGGCACTCTGCGGCTCCAAACCCCGGCCGCACAAGGAAAGTCTCCATACGGGGGCTCTAATGGCAGTCTGCGGCTTCTCAGCACCCGGCCCCCAAGGAAAGTCTCCCATAGGGGCCTCCAATGGCACTCTGCAAGCTCCAACCCGGCCCAAGGAAAGTCTCCCATAGGGCTCAATGGCCAACCCCTGCATCCCAACCCCGGCCCAAGGAAAGTCTCATAGGGCTCAATGGCACTCTGGCAGCTCGCAACCTGGCCCAAGGAAGCCTCCCATTATACAGTTGGACCATTGTCCTAAGTCTCCAAACCCAGGCCTCAAGGAAGTCTCGTGAGGGCTCAATGGCACTCTGCCGCTGCCAACCCGGTCTCAAGGAAAGTCTCCGCAGAGGCTCATATGCGGCATCTCTGCCAGCTCCAACCGGACGGCGAGCTCAAGGAAGCCTCCATAAGGGCTCAATGGGCACTTCTGCAGGCTCTCAACCAGTCCGGTCTTACCTACAACTATAGTGAAAATCCCATCAGGAAGGGCCTCAATGGCAACTTGGAAGGTGGGCAATGGGCAGCCCAACACGGGCTCAACGCGAATAGTCTCCGCTATATGTAGGAGAGACTTCAAGTATGGCACTGCTGAGCTCCAACCCGGCCAGTGGAAAGCCCCATAGAGACTCAAATGGACTAACTGCAAGCTCCAACTCCCTTCGCCCAAAGTGAAAGAGCCATGAAGGGCTCAACTTGAGCAAGTAATATGCAGCTCCAACCCGGCCCCAAGGAAAAGTCTCCCATAAAGGCGAGTCTCATGCAATCTACACTGCAGCTCCACCCGGCCCAAAGGGACAAGCTCACGATATTTAGGGCTTCAGATCTTTTCACGGACTAGCGATGGATCTAAACTCCCAGACCCAAGGAAAACGCTCATGCCACACATATAGGGCTGAATGCACTCTGCAGTCGCTGATACTTCTCTTGTGTGGCCCAAAGGGGAGGAGTTCGCGCCATAGGGCTCAATGGCCACTCCTGCAGCTTTCTAGCGGTGCCAAGGTAAAGTCTCCACTAGCGGCTGCATGGCATCACTGTCGGCACCAACACCGGCCCAAGGAAAGTCTCCCATAGGGCTCAATGGAGCACTCTGGCGGCTTCCAACCCGGCTGCTCAATAAGGATAAGTACTCCATATAGCGACTCATGGCACTCACATGTCAGTCGCTCCAACATCACGGTTTCTCTATCGGAAAGTCTCGCCATCAGGGCATAAACTTGTGCGCACTATGCCTTGCGACCCAACGTTTTCGCGCGGTGTGACTCATAAGGAGATGAGTGCCCTCACAGGCTGCAATGGCTGATTCACTGAAGCTCAACCAGTGCCCCAAAGGAATGTCTTCCCTCCACCACTTCTCTCGGCCTCAATGTAGGGGCCTCATGATGGCAACTACTGCAGCGCTCCAACACCCGGCCAAGAAAAAGTCTCCATAGGCTCAATGGCATTTGCTGCAGATCAACCCGGCCCAAGGAAAGGTCCCACTCCATACTGGGCTCAATGGCAGCTCCTGCATTCGCATCAACTCTATCGGCCCAAGGAAAGCCTTACCATAAGGGCTCAATGGCCTCTGCAGCTCCAACCGGCCCAAAGGAAAGTCCTCCCATAGGCTCAATGGCACTCTGCAGCTCCAACCCACGGTGCCACAGGGAAGCTCCCTAGGGCTGCATGGCACTTCCCTGGCAGCTCAACCCGGCCACAAGGAAAGTTCCCATGATGGGCTCAATGGCACTCTGCAGCTCAACCCGGCCAACGGTAAGAGCTATCCTCATAGGGCTCAACTTCGGCACTCTGCCAGCTTCACACACGCGTGGCACAGGTACGAGACCACTCCAAGTGGCTCATGGCACTCTGCAGTCTCCACACGCCGGCCCAAGGAAAGTCTCCCGCATCAGGGCTCCAACTGGCACTCTTGCGACGGCTCCCAACCCGGCCCAAGGGAATGCTACCATAGGAGGGCTGCACATGGCACTCTGAGTCAGTATCATGCTTAACCGCACCCGGCACAAGTGTATACAAGTCTCTCACATAGGGTCTCATGGCAGTGATTTCTGCAAGCTCCAACTATCCGGCCCCAAGGAACATGATCACTATAGGTTCTTTGTGCTTCTTATCCGAAGCTTGAATTGAATCTCTATAACTAGTATTCTCTAATTCTAATATGAATCGAAGAGAAGTACGATTTTGTTTGCATAAAATTTTTACACAAAGTACAAAAATGTCACTAGTTGCGCAATAAACTTTGAAAAAATATGAGTTATTTATGTATTTCTCACGCTGGACCTTGTTCGTAGTTTGATAATGTTGCTTCCCCTTCACGTTGTTGGCACCCTAATACACTTGTTAACATGAGAAACTCCCTAAATGAGAAACTTTTTAGTTATGATTTTTAACTCATTAAGAAAATTGTAAGTACAGTATGGGACCCATTATCCAGAATATGCTCAGGACTAAAAGGTTTTTCTGGATAAGGGATTCTTTTCATAATTCGGAATCTCTGACTTAAGTCTACTAAAAAAAAATCATTGAAACATTAAATATAAGATATATTATTATATCATTATATCTTAGTTGGGAATAAGTACAGGTAACTGTTTATTATTACAGAGAAAAGGGAATTCATTTAACTCATTAAATAAACCCAATTAGGAGCTGTTCTGCCCGCAATAGGGGTATATTATATCTTAGTTGGGATCCAAGTTCAGGTACTGTTTTATTATTACAGACGAAGGGAATCACTTTAACCATTAAATAAACCATAGGGCTGTTCTGCCCAATAAAGGGGGTAATTATTTCTTAGTTGGGATCCAAGTACAGGTACTTCTTTATATTATTTACGAGAAATAGGGGAATCATTGTATCCATGAATAAACCCAATAGGGCTGTTCTGGCCACACAACTCACAGGCGGTACATTCATCATTTAGTTGGGAATCAAGTAGCTAGTTGTATTCCATATTTGGTTGTTGCATTACAAGGAAAAGGGAATCAATCTAACCATGAAAAATAAACCAAAGAGGGACTCTTGTTACTGCAACCGACGCCTCAATCATTGTT
>NW_022279408.1:0-5864 GCF_000004195.4 Xenopus tropicalis
GACACATACTGACCTATCTATACACTCACATACAGACCCACACTGACCTATCTATCCACTCACATACAGACCCATACTGACCTATCTATCCACTCACATACAGACCCATACTGACCTATCCACTCACATACAGACCCATACTGACCTATCCACTCACATACAGACCCACACTGACCTATCTATCCACTCACATACAGACCCACACTGACCTATCTATCAACAACACCAGCCCAATTAGAAAATATTTCATTTATTCATTCTGATACAATAAAACAAAATCAAGGACCAAATATAATCTAATGGGCGACTGTGTTTGATTTTCTGTTTAACAGATTCAAAAACTTTGAGGACATGGATCTGATCTGCAGCCAGGAAGCAACCGTGCGTTTTAATCTGCACGGCGGGATCCATACCCACATGAATGTGGTGTTTGACAAACTTTCTCAGTTGTCCTTTACAATTCATGGCCTGTTGGTGGTGCTGCAGCCTGCACTGAGGAGGTAAGTATATGGATCATTATTGTCAGTTAATTACTTCTCTGCCTATTAGCTATAATAGACGTCCAACCTTTGAGTTAAATGTTAGTATGATGTAGAGAGTGATATTCCGAGACAATTGGCAATTGGTCTTCATTTGTTATTATTTGCAGTTTTATGTCAGAGGTCCCTTTCCTTTAAATTCTTTCTTTTGTCTCTGGGTTTTGTCCAAAAATCCTGACTTTTCTGAAGCAACAATTCGATAAAGTCGGGATTTTCGAGGCAACGTTTCGGAAAAAGTTGAGATTTTTATGACTTTGCCTTGCAACTTTTTTTTTAGTAAATATTAGACATTCGGGAAATAGAGTATAGCCGAATTTGAAATTAAAATTAACTTCTATAGAGAATTGGGGGGGGGGGGCAGTGGGACAGCTTTACGGTTGGGTTAATGAGTGTAGAGAGCCTGTGAGACATTGTTGTAATTTTTTTTGCCATTTTCATAGCTTTCCGGACAAAAGCTCCTTGTTCAAAAAGATTCTCCCCAATTGGTGGACAAAGACAAACGTTCCAACGTTGGAAAGTGTCATTTTTGGCAAAGCCATAAAGAAGAAATTGGCAGCGGATGTAAGTAACCATGTTTAATGCAGCTGTATAGAAATAAAGAAAAGCAGTTCTTTAACCTTAAGGGGAGTCATTCACTAAATGGCGGCTTTTTCGGGTCAGGGCTTTTTGTTGGTGAAAACCCGGAAAAGTCACAGAAAAAAAGGTGACTTTTCTGAGGTTTATTATGCAACAAAAATTCCGATAATTTTCCATTGAAAACTTTTTGAGATCATGTAGAAGCTCCTCCTTTGCTTCCGTGGTTTTAGAGGTTTTTGGGGGTTATTTTGACCTTGGCTTTTGTGCGACAGTTCACAAAAGCTGCGTTTTTTGCGCGATGACTCAAAAAAGTCATGGTTTTCATGACTTTCCGACAACTTTTTTTAATTCCTGCTTTTCCAGTCCAGATCTTTTTTATAAATGACTGCCATTCATGGAAATGAGTTTTAAACAAATATAAATCAGTAAAAAAATAATAATTCCCCCCCCCTCGCTTAGTATTTGGTTCAGTCCTACTTACAAGTCATCATGCAAATCTATATCGGTAGAGCGCTCCTTAGTGGATTTAGTGCAGCAGTAGAGAAGCTCAAACTTATATGAATGAAACAAATATACAGACAGGGTCGGGCTGGGCTGCTGGGAAAAAACCTGGTGGGCCCGGCCCTATTGGGCCCAGTCCGACCCTGTCTGTAAATCAATATCCCTGATACATGCAGGGCACTTTCCCCGAGCCACCAGTGCAGTTATGTTCACTCGAGGGAGGGGATTGTGGGGGTGTGACGGCCGCTACGGTGGCCTATTGGGCCCTGCAACTCCCCAGTCTGACCCTGTATACAAAAATATTTATATATAGTTCCCTGTAGAGAAGGAACCAAGCCTCCATATTGTTTCCTACTAAACCAAACATTATGCTGTGTATCCCTCCGTGCTTCATGCCTCTCTCTCTCTATTTCAGGGTAAAAGCTCAGTGATAGAAGGGAAATACCTGCAGCATGCCTACCGTTTCCTCTCTGCGCTACGGTCCTGCTTGCTGCTTTCCTATGATGGTTTCTACAGCTATTTCAGCTCAGTGTCAGAAACGCTGCCTTCCCCCTGCAAGCTGGAGCTCGGTATGTGATTGGTCCTATTTTGCTCCCCATTGACATTTATGTTAACTCTTGGTATCTTATAGAACAGCCAATTTCAAACAACTTTTCAATTGGTCTTCATTATTTATTTAGTTTTTGAATGAGGTGCCTTCTTCTTCCAACCTTTTCCAGCTTTAAACGGGGGGGGGGGGGGGGGCTGCCCAAAAACAAACAATTTTTTTGTAATAGTTACTTTTTATGACCTATTTTTCCTCTCCTATAAATATTTCAATCTCTCATTTAAACCACTCCCTGGTTGCTAAGGAAATTTGAACCCTAGCAACCTGATACCTGCTGATATTCCAGACCGCAGAGCTGTAAAATAGTTGACAAACCACAAATAATAAAAAATGAAGACCAATTGCAAATTGCCTACATGATTCTAAAAGTTATCTCAGAGATGAACCACCCCTTTAAAGTGGTTTTGGGAATGTTTCCGCCATTTTGCTCATCACTAATAATGACATTACGCACTCTTTGTTTCCTCTGCAGAAAATCTCAATATGAAAGCCCGGCTTAGCGACTTACAAGACAAAGTGACAGTAAGTTTGCTCACCTTATTCTATTATACGATACTAACCTGCCTCCCAAAACTCCTCCCACTGAACCCCAAACTCTTCCCACTGAAACCCAAAACTCCTCCCACTGAAACCCCCAAACTCCTCCCCCTGAAAGTCCCTTCCATACCATATGCTCCATGTTTAGCAATGTGTTAATTATTGAATATTTCCCCCATAGGAAATAGAGGACCCCAGTGATCTGGCAGAAGCAATTAATGCCTGCCTATTAGAGCTGTCGGGTCTATTGCTCAATCTGTGGGGAACATTCCTACAATTCTCCTTTAAGCGGGAAATGGAAGCTTTTATTGAAGAAAAAGCAAGGGTAAGTAGCGCAATGGTTGGGATTTAGGGCTGGGGCGGCCTTCGTATTGTGTCACAGCTCAGCGCTTATTGTATTGATTGTGTGTATATGGTGAGACCAGTTGAAAAAGGTTGATAATTATGACTGACTATTATAAATATCATAGGCCAAAGCAGGGTCGGACTGGGCCGCCGGGACCCCGGGAAAATACCTGGTGGGCCCCAGCAGCCCTGACCCGACCCTATTGGCGCTTCCTCTGGCCTCCAATGTCCTCCTCTGATGCGTTTCACATACACGCATTCAGGGGAGGATGTGGGACAGGGGGGTGGGGTTAGGGGTGCGCGGCGGCGGGGGACGCAGCCGAGGAGGAGGCTCAACCAAACTCTATTCAGACTACAAATCCCAGAATAATGTAACATATAATGAAGGCTGAGGCATTCTGGGAGCTGTAGTCCAGCCACATTAGGGTTGTATTCTTACAGCAATATTGCACAACCTCAGCTCACTATAATATCTGCCATTCCAATTACAAACCGTGTGTATTTTTATTGCTTTACAGGAAGAAAAGATCGGCAAATTGTTCTTTTCTACCCAGCATCCCCGGCAAGGAGCTCTTACCTACGATGAGAAGATGTAAGTACAGTGGGGTTTTAAAGACATTTCCAATAAATCAGCTACTTTTTAAAGCCCATTCCTTCTATAGTTAGATGGGTACAGTTCATTTTGTTTTTCTTGCAATATGTCCCCTATAAAAGTTGAATAGATTGGTTGCTATGGGTTACTAGAGCTTTCGTTTTTAGTTGAATGATCTGGGACCCTGGCTTGTTGTTTATAAAAGAATCGGTTTCTCTGTGCAGAACCCAAAGCCACAAACAGATTTATAAAGAAGTGAAGAAATCTCCCAGAGACAGCTGTTCCCTCGAGTGCCCCGGAATGGACTGCGTGGTGCGCTCTCCTCCTGCAATCTTTGAGGACCGGTACCTGGATCCAAACGAGGGACTTCAGCCAATCTGTGATGGCGATACTTTAATACAAGTGTAAGTACTGATCCTTATAGGAAGGGTTCACCCTGATCCTTATATGGGGGGGGGTCATCTTTAATTTAACTTTTACTATATTATAGAATGGCCAATTCTAAGCAACTTTTCAATTGGTCTTCATTATTTTTTTCTTATAGTTTTTTTAATTGCTCAAACTCTTCACAGCTCTCAAATGGGGGTCACTGACCCCGGCAGCCAGTTTTATTGTTATTGTTACTTTTTTATTACTTTTTTTTCCTATCCAGTCTCTCTGCTATTCATATATCAGCCTCTCATTCAAACCACTCCCTGGTTGCTAAGGTAATTTAGACCCTAGCAACCAGATAGCCATTATAACTCCAAACTGGGCAGCTGCTGAACAATTATTGAGATAATTAAAAAAAACTACAAATGTAACATTGTTAAGTTAACCTTTAGCATGATGTAGAGAGTAATATTCCGAGACAATTTGCAATTGGTCTTCATTTTTTATTATTTGTCGTTTTTTTTAATTATTTCAATAATTGTTCAGCAGCTCTCCAGTTTGGAGTTATAATGGCTAACTGGTTGCTTGGGTCTAAATTATCTTAGCAACCAGGGAGTGGTTTGAATGTTAGATGGGTATATGAACAGGAGAGGGGCTGAATAGGAAAAAAAAAGATATAAAAAGTAACAATAAGAATAAAACTGGAGCCTCACAGAGCAATAGTTTTTTGGCTGCCGGGGTCAGCGACCCCCATTTCAAAGCTGAAAAGAATATGAAGAAGGCAAATAATTTAAAAACTATAAAAAATAAATAAATAATGAAGATCAATTGAAATGTTGCTTAGACTTGTTCATTCGCTAACATACTAAGAGTTAAATTAAAGCTATACCGCCCCTTTAAAGCAGATTTCTCTGTTCTACAGACACTGCTATTTTTCTAATATTATCTATTTTATTTATAGGTTAAACAAGTTCAAAGAAGAACTGAATCGACTGATAGATTGGTCCCTTTGCGGTGAATGCATTCGTCTGGCCCCCAGAAACCTGTATCTGCGTTTGGTGCTGGACAATGGCTCCGATGAAGGGATCCGCGTGCATTTCAGGATGAGCCAGAAAAACAGTAATTCTCTCTTTACTTTACCTTTCCCTGTGTGAAATATATATATATATATATATATATATATAATATACAGTTGGGTCAGTTCCCTATGGGACCAAACTGTAAATTATATCCTTATAAATGGGGCTTAGTGATGTCATTGGTTATAATCGGAGCTTAGTGATGTCATTTCTGTCACATGACTCACTGACATATTGATATTATAATAAATAAAGTGCCCCCTGTTGTAAAATATGAGGATATATTAGGAGTCACCTTCATGACTTGTATAAGAGTAGCCCCGCGCCTTTATATTGAACTATAGGGGGCACTTTATTCTCTATATAACATTTATTTCACCTCAACTTGTGTAATAACCATAGATTTATTTCCCCCCCAGATGAAAACAAGCAGATAGTCTTCCTTTCCTTTAGATACGGAAGCATTGGTGGAAGAACTGATCACTTGGAGTATCTAGGAAGCAGGGTAAGTACTGTAGGGAGAAGCTCTTATTGGCTGGGCCCTCGCTATATTCTGCATTGCTGGTTCTGACTATAGAAACAATGTTATAGAAGCCGACTGTTTCAGTAGTCGGGACCGGCAGTGCGGAAAAGGCCAACGGGGGTTTTACAAAAGTTACGGGTTGCGGAAGTTGCAGTTTGTTAAGGCAATGATGCAGCTATTTGCTATTACTTTC
>NW_022279409.1:0-5477 GCF_000004195.4 Xenopus tropicalis
ATGAGTGATACATTGGGGGTGGGGGGGAAAGGGGATCTCACCATCAGCACAGGAAGGGGTTCCTTACTGTAAGGGCAGTCAGGTTATGGGGTTCCCTACCAAGAGAGGGGAAATGAGTGATTCATTGGGGGTGGGGAGGAAAGGGGATCTCACCATCAGCATAGGAAGGGGTTCCTTACTGTAAGGGCAGTCAGGTTATGGGGTTCCCTACCAAGAGAGGGGGAATGAGTGATACATTGGGGGTGGGGAGGAAAGGGGATCTCACCATCAGCATAGGAAGGTTGAGTGGGGCCCTTACCCGGCTGCGCCTCGCTGCAGGACTCCAGAGTACTGAGGAGTAACTTTCCCAGGTTTCGCTTTGATATTTTCTGCAGAAAAAGAAGGATAATTCGTTAGGGAAGATGATTGGTGGCTTTACATCCCATGATGCACTCTGGGGCATCAGAATACAGTTGTTGTTAAACTACAACCCCCCCCCCCCTCACCAGTAATAAATCACGGGCCCCAAGCTGCGGCTATTTCCTTATTTACACTAAGGGGCTGTACAGAAGCCTGCGTGGGACATTTTCACATCACAGCCATGAACAGATAAGGGGCGGTGCTTATTTCTCCAAATCATATTTCTTAGTCCCCTTTTCTACTTCATTTGCGCTTTCTGCCCTTTTCCAAGTCCATATGTGGCCCCAGCGGCACAGACAGAGCGTGGGACCTGCGCGTGGGGAGGGGCCAAGCATATAATCACTTTGATATGTTATGGACCTCAGTTAGGCGGGGGCGGGGCTGTGTCAGGGATGCTGGGAGTTGCTGTAGGTTTGATCTAATTAGTGTCACTATTACCCCCCCCCCTCTGATAAACGGAAAGGGTTAATCCTGGGAAAATTATAATTCTAGGGAGAAGGAAAGGGTTAATCCACAGAAGGAAGGAAAGGGTTAAAGGGGTGGTTCAGAATTATAGAATGTCATATTCCTAGCAACTTTGCAATTGGTCTTCATTGTTTATCTTTTATAGTTTATGAACTATTTCCCTTCTTCTTCTGACTCTTTGCAGCTTTCAAATGGGGGTCACTGACCCCGGCAGCCAAACCCTATTGCTCTGTGAGGCTCCAGTTTTATTGTTATTGTTACTTTTTATTCCTTATCTTTCTATTCAGCCCCTCCCCTATTCATATACCAGTCTCTCATTCACACCACTCCCTGGTTGCTAAGGTAATGAAGACCCTAGCAACCAGATAGCTGCTAAAATTCCAAACAGGGGAGCTGCTGAACAAAAAGCTAAATAACTGAAATAAAAAATGAAGACCAATTGCAAATTGCCTCGGAATATCACTCTCTTCATACTAAAAGTTCATGTAAAGGTGAACAACCCATTTAATCTCCCCCCTGAAAAAGGAAAGAGTTAATCCCCAGGAGAGGAAAAGGTTAATCCTCGGGAGAAGGAAAGGATTAATCCCAGGGAGGAAGGAAAGGGTTAATCCCCAGGAGGAAGGAAAGGGTTAATCCCCAGAAAACAGAAAGAGTTTATTCTTGAGAGACAGAAACTGTTAATCCCGGGGAGAGGAAAGGGTTAAGGGGTAATCCCTGGGAAAAGGAAAGGGTTATTCTCTGGGAAGGCAAGGGTTAATCCCTAGAAGGGAAAATTAATGAATTAATCTCTGGGAGAGGAGGAAGGGTTAATCCCCAATTAGCAGGGGGTTACACTGACGGTTGCTAAGGAAAATAGTAGATCCTACCCCCCCTCAACTGGATGGGGCGGTGCAATAATGTGTTACCCCCGCTGTTACCCCGCTGAAGGGCATTTAGCAGCCAGAGGAGTAGTGAACATAAAACCCCCTAGAGCTGTGCCCCCCCCCCCCCCCGGGGTAAATCTGTACATTTAGGAACCACAAACAGCCCCCAACCTGGATGTTGCCCCAACCTGGGGGTCATTTCTAATAGGGGCTCAGCTGATACCGCAGGATCCAACCGTCACTTATTTGTGGGGGGTTCATGGTTCTGAAGCAGAGGAGGCGGAGCCAATGCCAGTTGGTCGACTCACCTGGTTCCTGAGCTCTTCCAGCAGTTCCAGAACATCCAGCAGTTTCTCCTCCACAAGGGACAACCGGACCCTCTCTGTCTCCAACATCTGAAGCTCCTCCCTCAGGAACTCTGTTTCCTCCGTCTTCTTCTCCAGCTCCTCAACCAGCGGCTCCTTCATCTGCACAGAACCAAACGGACCTCAGAACCATCTCTCGGCTCAACCCATGAATACAGAACCATAGTACTGCTCGGACTGACTGGTTCCTTACATAGTAACCCTCCGTACAGTCACTTCCTCCTGACTAAAACACTCAGTTTACAGGGGGTGGAGCAGGAAGTCTGTAACTCAAGCCAAGGGTGGGGCTATAACACTCTTATGGAAGCTTACAGGGGGTGGAGCAGGATGTCTGTGCAGAGGGTGGGGCTAAAATACTCTGATGGAAGCTTAAAGGGGGGAGGAGCAGGATGTCTGTGCAGAGGGTGGGGCTAGAATACTCTGATGGAAGCTTACAGGGGGTGGAGCAGGATGTCCGTGCAGAGGGTGGGGCTAGAATACTCTGATGGAAGCTTAAAGGGGGGAGGAGCAGGATGTCTGTGCAGAGGGTGGGGCTAGAATACTCTGATGGAAACTTAAAGGGGGGAGGTGCAGGATGTCTGTGCAGAGGGTGGGGCTAGAATACTCTGATGGAAGCTTACAGGGGGTGGAGCAGGATGTCCGTGCAGAGGGTGGGGCTAGAATACTCTTATGGTAGTTTACAGGGGGTGGAGCAGGATGTCTGTAACTCAAGCAGAGGGTGGGGCTAGAACACTCTGATGGAAGCTTACAGGGGGTGGAGCAGGATGTCTGTGCAGAGGGTGGGGCTAGAATACTCTGATGGAAGCTTACAGGGGGTGGAGATGGATGTCCGTGCAGAGGGTGGGGCTAGAATACTCTTATGGTAGTTTACAGGGGGTGGAGCAGGAAGTCTGTAACTCAAGCAGAGGGTGGGGCTAGAATACTCTGATGGAAGCTTACAGGGGGAGGAGCAGGATGTCTGTAACGCCCACAGTGGGAGGGAAAATAACATTAATAGTGGATGGGCAATGAGTCCATAACGTAAAGGGACATTTCACATTTGCTGAACTCACTTTTTGCCGATTGTTTTAATGAAGAAATATCTACGGTTTCTATTAGTTGTGGCAGAAACAACTGTAGCACTTCCTGGTCCTGAAGGAGCTGATAACACTCATTACCAGTCCATTGGGAAGCCCCTGATAATGAGCTGCTCAAAGGCTGCTGCTTAGAGAAGTGAGGGGTCGTTTGTTCAAGGGAAGATATGAAGCTCTGAACCAATTGCCCTGGGGGGGGGGGGGGGGTACATTCAGTGAGAATATTCCAGCTGTTAAATTACTGCTTTATAATGGCAAAAAAATAGGAAAAATATCCCCCCCCACCCCAACAATTTGCCACTTACCTCCTGCAGGTCAGTCTCCAGCCTCCGCCTCTCCTGCTCCTTTGCATGGAGTTGGCCGGTCAGTTGGTCGATCCTCTCCATCAGTAAAACCGTGATATTCCTGTAATCGATACTGTCCGACCCCCCAGGGGGCGCCACCAACATCTTTATTATCCGCTCGTCGCACCTGGGAGAGAATTGGGCAAAAACTCACATTCTGGGGGGGGGGGGGGGGTTCAGCACCTTCCATCATTCCATGCCCCCCTGGGCAAACCCCACCCCCATATATACCTTAATGCCCCTTTAATAAATATGTGTATCTTCAAATGCCCTGTATTCCAGCCTTTCCCCTGAGACCCCAGGGGCACTAACAGGCACCCACCCGCTGGCACAGCAAGGGCTCCTGCCCAATATACCCCAGGGGCACTGACAGGCACCTACCCGCTGGCACAGCAAGGGCCCCTGCCGAATATCCTCTCCATGACTCCCGCTGGGTGCTGCTGCTCCACTGCCCAATCCTCCTCTTCCTCATCCGAAGCCGCTTGCCCTTCCACCGAGCGGAAAACTTGGTCCTCCCCTGTAACAATTGCCCCCCCTGCCATTAGTCTCCCCGCCAGGTAAGTGCCCCTGCCCTCTAATGCACGGGTGGAACTGACCTATGAATACACTATCCAGATCTCCAGTTGGGGACGAGCGGTCCTGCGGGGGGGCAAAGCCATGGAGCCTCAGGGGCCGACTCCGGTGCCCGCTCTGCCCAAGGTCCCTCATCTCTGCCCTGTGGGGGACAAAGGGAGAAATGGAGAAAGTCAAACAGAACCTTTAACCATGACCCAGTGAATCAGGGGGCAGGAATAGGGCTCACAATGTGATCCTTGTGCAAGGAGCTGACAATCTAGTTGGAAGTGCAGAAGGCACACAGCAGGATATGCTCCATTTCTGCAGCATTGGGCACTGGGCACTGGCACACAGCTGATATGACAGTCGATTTAATCTCCTGCATGCCAGTTCCCCAGTGCCCAGGACCCCAGGAGCAGCGCCCGTGTATGTCCGAGGGAACCTGGGGGGAAAGGGCTTTGGGAGAGTATATATATAGTAGATACAGAGTATAGAGAGAGTGAAGAGAGAGTATATAGAGAGTAAGTAGAGAGTATATAGAGAGTAAGTAGAGAGTATATAGAGAGTAAGTAGAGAGTATATAGAGAGTAAGTAGAGAGTATATTGAGAGTAAGTAGAGAGAAAGTAGAGAGTATATAGAGAGTATATTGAGAGTAAGTAGAGTGTATACAGAGAATAAATAGTGAGTAAATAGAGAGTATACACAGAGTATATAGACAGAGAGTATATAGAGAGTAAATAGAGAGTAAGTAGAGAGTATGTAAAGAGTAAGTAGAGAGTATATAGAGACTAAATAGATTCTATATAGAGAGTATATACAGAGTATATAGATAGAGAGTAAATAGAGAGTAAGTAGAGAATAAACACAGTATATAGAGAATAAATATAGAGTATTTAGAGAGAGAAAGTAGAGAGTACATAGGGAGTATACGGGGGGGGGGGGGGGGGGACAGGGGGCTATTTCTGTGCATGATTTACCCCCGGGCTGGGAGCAGGAGGGGCCATAAGCAGAGCACAGTGTTTTCTCAGCAGTGCAGTAAATGAACCCATTTCCCACAAATACAGCACCCCCCTTTACCTTTAACCCTGGGGTGACTGTGGCCCTAAGGAAAGGGTAACTATTACTATAATAACGATTCTGCCTCCATTCCCAGCGACTGTGGCAAGTAATGGGGGGCAGATATGTAACAGCTGCTGGGGGCAGACATGGCACGGGGGGGGGCTCAGAATCTGGGACATGCCTCAGTCTGGGAGCCACACAGACCCCCCCGTTTCCATAGTGATTCTCAAACAGACCCCATTCATTGCCATCAGCCCTTTGTGCTGCTCAGCAAACCAGAACCCAGTGTTTCTCTGCTCTTGGGGTTGAACCACTGGGTCTGAATAATCACCGGGGGGGGGGGGGGGGGGGGG
>NW_022279410.1:0-5339 GCF_000004195.4 Xenopus tropicalis
GGCTGCTCTCTTTCCCATGGTCGGACAGGAACCTCCCCCCCCATGGGTAAGTGAATCCAATCTCCCCCCAGTACTTACCCAGGTACAGAGCTGAGATTCTCTGTACTTCCTGCTCGGGGGCTGCTCTCTTTCCCATGGTCAGGCAGGAACCCCCCCCCCCCTGGGTAAGTGAATCCAATCTCCCCCCAGTACTTACCCAGGTACAGAGCTCTGATTCTCTGTACTTCCTGCTCCTGGGCTGCTCTCTTTCCCATGGTCAGGCAGGAACCTCCCCCCCTGGGTAAGTGAATCCAATCTCCCCCCAGTACTTACCCAGGTACAGAGCTCTGATTCTCTGTACTTCCTGCTCCTGGGCTGCTCTCTTTCCCATGGTCAGACAGGAACCTCCCCCTGGGTAAGTGAATCCAATCTCCCCCCAGTACTTACCCAGGTACAGAGCTCTGATTCTCTGTACTTCCTGCTCCTGGGCTGCTCTCTTTCCCATGGTCAGGCAGGAACCTCCCCCTGGGTAAGTGAATCCAATCTCCCCCCAGTAATTACCCCCATTCTCTCTCTATGCTCAGACAGGGGGACAAATCGGACTGTACCTACATTGTACTGAATGGGCGCCTTCGCTCGGTTATCAGAAAGGATGATGGGAAAAAGCAGCTGACTGGGGAATACGGACGCGGAGACCTTATCGGGGTGGTAAGAACTTTTTTTTACCCCCCCATACAAGAATAGGGCAGGGGCAGTTTGCACATTATAACAGGTTGGATCAGTGGTACTAACCCCCAGGTTTAGTTAATGAGCCTGAGTTTAGGTCCATGTCTCCTAAACATGTATAAGCCAATTGGGCACTGCCTATGCCCTTCAATTCTAACCATGTCCCTACAGTTAGATACAGCGCTGCCAACCCAGGGGCCCTTATTTAACATTCTGTGAGGCGTCTCTCCTGCTCACATTGAGCCAACGCTCAGCACCTTTCTGTGGCTCCTTCCCAATCTCCCAATTGGCTCATAAATCTGATTCAGGCAGGGACGCGGCCAATATCTCAGCATTGCGCTTGCCCTTTATCTGCTCACTCAGCACTATTCCCACTGTCATTATACAGCAGCCTGTGACCTCTATCTGTCTAGCATTCTGGGAAATCTACTCCAGCCCTGCAGGGGGGGCTGCATGTTACATGTTCTGGGTTCAGATAGAGTATGGGGACAGTACAGTATGGGGGTACAGCTTATTGTGTGCCCAGAACATTCCTTCTCTGTATATTTGTATTTATACATATGGGTAGGGGGTGCCATAGTGTTTCCCTTAGACAGTACAGTATGGGGGTACAGCTTATTGTGTGCCCAGAACATTCCCTCTCTGTATATTTGTATTTATACATATGGGTAGGGGGTGCCATAGTGTTTCCCTTAGACAGTACATTATGGGGGTACAGCTTATTGTGTGCCCAGAACATTCCTTCTCTGTATATTTGTATTTATACATATGGGTAGGGGGTGCCATAGTGTTTACCTTAGACAGTACAGTATGGGGGTACAGCTTATTGTGTGCCCAGAACATTCCCTCTCTGTATATTTGTATTTATACATATGGGTAGGGGGTGCCATAGTGTTTCCCTTAGACAGTACAGTATGGGGGTACAGCTTATTGTGTGCCCAGAACATTCCCTCTCTGTATATTTGTATTTATACATATGGGTAGGAGGTGCCATAGTGTTCCCCTCAGACAGTACAGTATGGGGGGGGGGGTGTAAGTGGATTCCCATTGGCACGACCCTGTTACCGGTTACAGAAATAGAAGATGACGCACGGGCAGAGCATTGCGACTAATGAATGAAGCTTCTGTATTTACCTGTTTTCTCCTAATTGCAGCCACTTTTGCTATTCTAATCCCCCCCCCCCCCCCCGTGTGGTTTCCCGCGGTTACCTGAGGATGAGCGTCCCATCGTGTTACCAAGGCGCCCAGTGGCACAGAGCGATCGTGACGCCATCTCTCCTGCTGCTGGGGGGGGTGAGGCCGAGTGGGGGGGCTCATACTGCACACGTAGTGGCTAAATATAAACCCCTGCTCCTTAGTGGGCCGGGAGAGGGAGGAGCCAGAGCCTTTGTTGCCTCCCCCCCAGCCGGTGCCAATTAGATAAAGTCATTTATTTTGGGGGGGCTGCGGGGCTTGTATATAGGTGGGTTTAGGGTTCCCATTAATGTCATTTTTCACTTGAAGTCTCTTGTGGCCCCCAGGAAAGCACAGAATTGCCTCAGAAGCTGTGCGTTGTTTCTGGCCCCATGTGATTGGCTGATGGAGCAGGGGGTGGGGTCAGAGGGCGTGTATCTTTGCATATATGTGGGGGGGCACAGCAAAGATAATTGGGGCTTATAACTCCCAATGAAGCCCTTTAATCACTTACTATTGGTCTACTACTACCCCAAATGAATAGAGAGGGGTCTGGGGGGGGATAAGGGGTCAGCACCTTGTATAGTAACTCACCCCTTTTATTAGAGTGTTAGCTCTCTGATATTTAGGGTTTCTCAGTGCTCACTGGTCTTGTCTTTGAGCCTGAAACCTGCCTGGGATCCCTGCCATAAAGCAAATCAGGGCTGCCGTGTTATAGACAGAAAGGAAGTAGAGACATTGATGTGAGGGCAAAGAAGTCGACAGAGAGGGCCGGGAAGTGAGCGGTTGCTTGGGGGCCAGGAAGTGGGCGGTCGCTTGGGGGCCAGGAAGTGAACAGGCACCAGGAAGTGGGCGGTTGCTTGGGGGCCAGGAAGTGGGCGGTTGCTTGGGGGCCAGGAAGTGAACAGGCACCAGGAAGTGGGCGGTCACTTGGGGGGCCAGGAAGTGGGTGGTCACTTGGGGGGCCAGAAAGTGGGCGGTTGCTTGAGGGGCCAGGAAGTGGCGGTTGCTTGAGGGGCCAGGAAGTGGGCGGTCACTTGGGGGCCAGTACGTGGGCGGTTGCTTGGGGGCCAGGAAGTGAACAGGCACCAGGAAGTGGGCGGTCACTTGGGGGCCAGGAAGCGGGCGGTTGCTTGGGGGCCGGGAAGCGGGCGGTTGCTTGGGGGCCAAGAAGCGGGTGGTTGCTGGGGGGCCAAGAAGCGGGCGGTTGCTTGGGGGCCAAGAAGCGGGCGTTTGCTTGGGGGCCAGGAAGCGGGCGGTTGCTTGGGGGCCAAGAAGCGGGAGGTTGCTTGGGGGCCGGGAAGCGGGCGGTTGCTTGGGGGCCGGGAAGCGGGCGGTTGCTTGGGGGCCGGGAAGCGGGCGGTTGCTTGGGGGCCGGGAAGCGGCAGTTGCTTGGGGGCCGGGAAGCGGGCGGTTGCTTGGGGGCCGGGAAGCGGGCGGTTGCTTGGGGGCCGGGACGCGGGCGGTTGCTTGGGGGCCGGGACGCGGGCGGTTGCTTGGGGGCCGGGACGCGGGCGGTTGCTTGGGGGCCGGGACGCGGGCGGTTGCTTGGGGGCCGGGACGCGGGCGGTTGCTTGGGGGCCAGGACGCGGGCGGTTGCTTGGGGGCCGGGACGCGGGCGGTTGCTTGGGGGCCAGGACGCGGGCGGTTGCTTGGGGGCCAGGAAGCGGGCGGTTGCTTGGGGGCCAGGACGTGGGCGGTTGCTCGGGATGAACCCGCCCCCTCCCTTTGCGCAAATTATTGTTTGCTTGTCCTTTTAAAAATCAAGGTCAGTTGAACTCTGTATCCCCACTAGAGAGGCCATTTTGTTTTGTTTTTTTTACCCACAATGCACCGTTTTCCCCAGGAGGACCCTGCCTTACTCTTCCTTTCTCTCTCTGTACCTATACAGGTAGAAGCCCTGACCCACCAGCCGAGGGCCACAACTGTACATGCCGTGCGAGACTCCGAGCTAGCCAAGTTACCCGAAGGGGCCCTGACCTCCATCAAACGCAAGTTCCCCCAGGTGAGCCGGGGTGGGGTATATTCTGGCTACAGGCAGTCTGTCATTCATTAACTGCCATAGCCCTCCTAATGTGTTACTGTACTCTTATAACAGGAATCAACTAGTTTATATGGCCTAGTCCCTGTACTAAGCACAATTCAGCAGGAACAGCCCCCTAAGTTTGCCCATAGCCTGTACAGAGAGATACCATAAAACTATGGCACATAGGGATTCCCCTGTACTAAGCACAATTCAGCAGGAACAGCCCCCTAAGTTTGCTCATAGCCTGTACAGAGAAATACCATAAAACTATGGCACATAGGGATTCCCCTGTACTAAGCACAATTCAGCAGGAACAGCCCCCTAAGTTTGCTCATAGCCTGTACAGAGAGATACCATAAAACTATGGCACATAGGGATTCCCCTGTACTAAGCACAATTCAGCAGGAACAGCCCCCTAAGTTTGCCCATAGCCTGTACAGAGAGATACCATAAAACTATGGCACATAGGGATTCCCCTGTACTAAGCACAATTCAGCAGGAACAGCCCCCTAAGTTTGCTCATAGTCTGTACAGAGAGATACCATAAAACTATGGCACATAGGGATTCCCCTGTACTAAGCACAATTCAGCAGGAACAGCCCCCTAAGTTTGCCCATAGCCTGTACAGAGAGATACCATAGAACTAAGACAGTGGAAGAGTTAAAGTACATGACATTGCAGAGACTTATTAACAGATAATTTAGACAGAAACTAATTACACAAATGTATGAGAATCGATAGTTATGTTGGCGGGGGCTGGGCACGCTGTGCCGGCTGATTGATGCCCCGGGGCTTCACTTGGCCAATCCTGACGTCTCCCCTGTCTCTGCCCCTCCAGGTGGTGACCCGGCTCATCCATTTACTCGGGGAGAAGATTCTGGGCAGCCTGCAGCAGGTGAACGGCCCCCTTACAGGTGAGCTCCGCCCCCTCCCCCTGCCATCTGTCTGCCCCCCCCTCACTTACCTCATTAGCCGATTGCTGAGCTGGAGGTTTTATCACTGTAACTGCCAACTCCCTGCCCGAGGGAAATCAATTAGCAGCAGCCAAGGGGCTCATCCATCGCTTGGGCTGCTTATTGCCCCGGGCTGTGCCCGCGAATGGGTTCCAGAATCCTCTAATTATCTACATGGGGGTCACAAGGTCATTGTTATCACTCATGTATTATAAGGGATAATGTACCCCCTACTGTAAATGATAAGGATATTAGCAGTCACTGAGGGGTTCTGTGCCCCCCATATAAAGGCACAAGGCTGCAGGCTGAGTTATACAGGGAACTCTGAGTATCACTCATGTATTATAAGGGATAATGTACCCCCTACTGTAAATGATAAGGATATTAGCAGTCACTGAGGGGTTCTGTGCCCCCCATATAAAGGCACAAGGCTGCAGGCTGAGTTATACAGGGAACTCTGAGTATCACTCGTGTATATAAGG
>NW_022279411.1:0-5161 GCF_000004195.4 Xenopus tropicalis
CCCGACCGCGGCGGAATGCGCCCGATCCCCCCCAGCGCCGAGCGAATGGAGCGGCTTTGTGTTCAGATAAGGGTGATGATGTGAATCAGAAGCAAAATCGATCCGCCGCGGCCCGTACTGTATGGATTAATCATATATACCGTGCAGCCGAGCAGTGAATCCCTGGGAATGTTCTGCCCCAATGAGAGCGCCGGGGAAGGCATATTCATATCTGCCGGGGTATCTCTATAGCCGGGGCAATAAGCGTATGGCAGTGGTACATAATTACCCCCCTGCATAATGCGCTCCTGCTCAGTATTATAAGGGATAATGTACCCCCTACTGTAAATGATAAGGATATTAGCAGTCACTGAGGGGTTCTGTGCCCCCCATATAAAGGCACAAGGCTGCAGGCTGAGTTATACAGGGAACTCTGAGTATCACTCATGTATTATAGGGGATAATGTACCCCCTACTGTAAATGATAAGGATATTAGCAGTCACTGAGGGGTTCTGTGCCCCCCATATAAAGGCACAAGGCTGCAGGCTGAGTTATACAGGGAACTCTGAGTATCACTCATGTATTATAAGGGATACTGTACCCCCTACTGTAAATGATAAGGATATTAGCAGTCACTGAGGGGTTCTGTGCCCCCCATATAAAGGCACAAGGCTGCAGGCTGAGTTATACAGGGAACTCTGAGTATCACTCATGTATTATAAGGGATAATGTACCCCCTACTGTAAATGATAAGGATATTAGCAGTCACTGAGGGGTTCTGTGCCCCCCATATAAAGGCACAAGGCTGCAGGCTGAGTTATACAGGGAACTCTGAGTATCACTCATGTATTATAAGGGATAATGTACCCCCTACTGTAAATGATAAGGATATTAGCAGTCACTGAGGGGTTCTGTGCCCCCCATATAAAGGCACAAGGCTGCAGGCTGAGTTATACAGGGAACTCTGAGTATCACTCATGTATTATAAGGGATAATGTACCCCCTACTGTAAATGATAAGGATATTAGCAGTCACTGAGGGGTTCTGTGCCCCCCATATAAAGGCACAAGGCTGCAGGCTGAGTTATACAGGGAACTCTGAGTATCACTCATGTATTATAAGGGATAATGTACCCCCTACTGTAAATGATAAGGATATTAGCAGTCACTGAGGGGTTCTGTGCCCCCCATATAAAGGCACAAGGCTGGGTTATACAGGATATAATATCCGGCAGGTAATTACACGGCTCCCTTTCACCTGAATGTGCCGCACCCTGTGCCTCGTGCACTATAAGGATATACAGGTGAATACGTGCAGGTTAACCCTGTGATTGCTGCCAGTATATTCATGGTTGTACCCAGCTCTGTGACAGTTTTATTAATGAACCTCTTTGTCTGTTCAACTCATTTCCCTCAAACCATTTGTTCCTTCTATTTCCAGTAATTTCCCATGAATAAGGTGATAATCCAAGAAACATTTAATACTGAGCCGAGACGTTGGCCGAGTTCTGGGAGATTGGCCCAAATGTTTCCTTTATTAACAGCAGCATTAAATGAATTTCATTTTCAGATGTTTCTCAATGATCTGCTCCCTGGGGTTCGGCCATTTATGTGAGAGCTTCTCGGGGGCCGACGCTCTGCCGGGGAAGAGATAAGTGCAGGCCAAGCCGAGTGTGAATAAAGCAATCTCCTTACTATATGCCGCATCCTGAGCCGCACACCGGGCTTTATACAATCATACCTAATTCATTATCTCAGCCTTCCCACAGGGCTGCCACAAAGGAACATGGGATTAATAATGTATTTTCTATGCATATTAAGCTCCGTCTTACGTCTCCCGTTTTGCCAGAAAAAAATGGAATTTGCCTATAAACTCACTTTTCTTATGATTTTTTTTACTTAGACACAAACTGGTACAAATATTTTGGAAATGGGTAACTACCGGGTCCTAATTATACCCAGGGACCATCTCAGGAAGAGTCACGGCGCCATTGTGTATCCAGGGACCATCTCAGGAGGAGTCACAGCGCCATTGTGTATCTAGGGACCATCTCAGGAAGAGTCACGGCGCCATTGTGTATCCAGGGACCATCTCAGGAGGAGTCACGGCGCCATTGTGTATCCAGGGACCATCTCAGGAGGAGTCACGGCGCCATTGTGTATCCAGGGACCATCTCAGGAGGAGTCACGGCGCCATTGTGTATCCAGGGACCATCTCAGGAGGAGTCACGGTGCCATTGTGTATCCAGGGACCATCTCAGGAGGAGTCACGGCGCCATTGTGTATCCAGGGACCATCTCAGGAGGAGTCACGGCGCCATTGTGTATCCAGGGACCATCTCAGGAGGAGTCACGGCGCCATTGTGTATCCAGGGACCATCTCAGGAGGAGTCACGGCACCATTGTGTATCCAGGGAGCATCTCAGGAGGAGTCACGGCGCCATTGTGTATCCATGGACCATCTCAGGAAGAGTCACGGCGCCATTGTGTAGCCATGGACCATCTCAGGAAGAGTCACGGCGCCATTGTGTAGCCATGGACCATCTCAGGAAGAGTCACGGCGCCATTGTGTATCCATGGACCATCTCAGGAGGAGTCACGGCGCCATTGTGGATCCAGGGAGCATCTCAGGAGGAGTCACGGCGCCATTGTGTATCCAGGTAGCATCTCAGGAGGAGTCACGGCGCCACTGTGTATCCAGGGAGCATCTCAGGAGGAGTCATGGCGCCATTGTGTATCCAGGGACCATCTCAGGAGGAGTCAGGCGCCATTGTGTATCCAGGGAGCATCTCAGGAGGAGTCACGGCGCCATTGTGGATCCAGGGAGCATCTCAGGAAGAGTCACGGCGCCATTGTGTATACAGGGAGCATCTCAGGAGGAGTCACGGTGCCATTGTGTATCCAGGGACCATCTCAGGAGGAGTCACGGCGCCATTGTGTATCCAGGGACCATCTCAGGAGGAGTCACGGCGCCATTGTGTATCCAGGGACCATCTCAGGAAGAGTCACGGCGCCATTGTGTATCCAGGGACCATCTCAGGAGCAGTCACAGCGCCATTGTGTATCCAGGGAGCATCTCAGGAGGAGTCACGGCACCATTGTGTATCCAGGGACCATCTCAGGAGGAGTCACGGCGCCATTGTGTATCCAGGGACCATCTCAGGAGGAGTCACGGCGCCATTGTGGATCCAGGGACCATCTCAGGAGGAGTCACGGCGCCATTGTGTATCCAGGGACCATCTCAGGAGGAGTCACGGCACCATTGTGTATCCAGGGACCATCTCAGAAGGAGTCACTGCACCATTGTGTATCCAGGGACCATCTCAGGAGGAGTCACGGCGCCATTGTGTATCCAGGGAGCATCTCAGGAGGAGTCACGGCGCCATTGTGTATCCAGGGAGCATCTCAGGAGGAGTCACGGCGCCATTGTGTATCCAGGGACCATCTCAGGAGGAGTCACGGCGCCATTGTGTATCCAGGGACCATCTCAGGAGGAGTCACGGCGCCATTGTGTATCCAGGGAGCATCTCAGGAGGAGTCACGGCGCCACTGTGTATCCAGGGACCATCTCAGGAGGAGTCACGGCGCCATTGTGTATCCAGGGACCATCTCAGGAGGAGTCACGGCGCCATTGTGTATCCAGGGACCATCTCAGGAGGAGTCACGGCGCCATTGTGTATCCAGGGACCATCTCAGAAGGAGTCACGGCGCCATTGTGTATCCAGGGAGCATCTCAGGAGGAGTCACGGTGATTTTCCTGTTAAGATGAGAGGCCCATGGTCACCTTTAGAAATGTAATTAAATTACTATCTGACCACTGTTTGTGACTGTGACATGTTGGGGCTCAGCAGGACCTTCAGTACTGGGTTCAGAGGTTCCTGTGTTGCTTCTCGCTGGGGACTTGGACTTGATCTCCTTGTGGGTCTCAGTGTTTCTAAATATCCCTGGCCCAGTGTCCTGCTGCGTTGGTTCTTTGTTTGGCCTGAGGGGCCTTCCCTTTCTCCTCAGTGTTAGTCTTAGTGTCTCTTTTGGTTCTTTGCCACATTCTGTGGGATTTTTGGTTTTACCATGAACGCCGACGCTGGCAAATTGTGCCCAGATTTTAGCCCCAAACACTGATGTTGCTTAGAAGGGGCTAAAAGCACTTGGATTCCAGAGGCTTTGATGGAGCTCGGCTTTTGGAGGACTTGTAATGCACACAGATACCTAGTAACTGGGGTAGGAAAGGCACCGGCCAATCAAGTTCAACCTTTTGCCTTAAGTAGACCTGCTCTGGACTGGGCAGCAGGGAATTAAACTTCCGTTGCTGGAAGCTGGGACTGGGCATCGGCAGTGACTTGAATGTCATTCCCAGAGACTGCAAAATATGGGTTCCCTGTAGGTGGCGCTGTCCCCTGAAACTGATTTATAGGGAGACAATACGCTGGTTCTGCTCCCTGAGGTGACACTAATTGGGAGTAACTGGTACATTTCTTTGTTGCCAAAAACATTTGTTTGTATTAAAATCCTGTGTGTGCGGCCGATGTGCCCAGAGCTCCATCCCTGAGGGTCACGCCGGGCCTCGTACTCTGGAACCAAGTTCTGGATTCCTTGAGTGACTTCTTCCCCACCTGTGTGTCCCCCAGTCCCTGGCCCCCCAATACCTGTTCCCCTAGGGCAGGGATCCCCAACCTTTCTTACTCGGGAGCCACAATCAGATGTAAAAAGACTTGGGGAGCAACACAAGCACCATAACAGTTCATGGAGGAGCCAAATAAGGGCTGTGATTGGCTATTAGGGGCCTCTATGCACCCTATCAGCTTACAGGGGGGCTTTATTTGGTAGGAAATCTTGTTTTTATTCAACCAAAACTTGCCCCCAAGTCAGGAATTCAACACTGAGAGCGACATCCAACGGGTTGGGGAGCACCATGTTGCCCCTGAGCCACTGGTTGGGGGTCACTGCCCTGGGGTATCTGCCTGCATTGCGCTAAGGCACCACTGGTGCTGTCAGGATTTTCATATTATTGTCCTGCCCCACATGGAGCCGCGGGTCGGCCGTTCCCGGGGGGAACACACACTCGCAGGGCCACCATCAGAAATCACGGGGCCCCTCACAACAAAATTTTCTGAGCCCCCCCTCCACCCAAGACCTGCCCCCCAATGGCCCCTCCCATCAGTAAAAAGGACACACAGACATTGTAG
>NW_022279412.1:0-5000 GCF_000004195.4 Xenopus tropicalis
CCCCCATACTGTACTGTCTAAGGGAAACACTATGGCACCTCCTACCATATGTATAAATACAAATAACAGAGAAGGAATGTTTGGCACACAATAAGCTGTACCCCCATACTGTACTGTCTAAGGGAAACACTATGGCACCCCCTACTCATATGTATAAATACAAATATACAGAGAGGGAATGTTCTGGGAAAACAATAGCTGTACCCCATACTGTACTGTCTAAGGGAAACACTATGGCACCTCCTACCCATATATTAAATACAAATGTACATAAATGGAATATTCTGGGTGCACAATATTTTTTTTGTTTGTTTTTAATCAGCACCTTGGAAGGCACCCATCTATAATGACAGTATATAGGTGAATTCAAAGTCACATCACAAATAATGATTTGGGGACAGACCGGCAATTGCTTTTTTATCTTGCGGCTCTGGGTTGGATTGAATTAGAATGTATCCGTCTGTCCAGTGAATAACAAATAAAGCCATTAGGAAGATATAGATACCCAGTCCCCTCACTGGGGAGGAATTAGACTGTCATCACTGAGAAACTGGTCTCTCTATACATCCTCTGATTTACCGCAGTCTCTTGGCGCTAAAGAGAAGAAACCCAAGGTGATTATTACCTGCCAAACGGACCAATTACTGGGGAATATATCAGCCGGTGGTGGAAGCCTCTACGACACATGCAAATGATGTCTAAGTAGTTGATCATGCCGTAGTATAGCCCTTGTTGTATGCTTTGTCAAGATCCTTTCACAAATTGTATCTTTCCCTTTTTATTTACGCCAGTGGATGTTTGTGCCGGGTCTGAGCGGCGCTCAAAGTCAAGGGCACAAGATAACACTTAGACGAGAACTCGGGGTGACATATCTGATTCCATAACCACAGGACCTACTACACTCACGTGGGCACGAGAGTCAAAATTCTATTTTATTTACTGGTTCACTAGTATAGAGGTGACACTAATAAACATAGTCCCACAGGGGATCAGTATTAGTGGGCGAGGACGACTCCTACATACAGATTTATTTACGACAGGAATAAATTAGGATTATGGAGGAATATTGCGCGATATGGGGTTCGCGCATGTAAAAACAATCAAGCAGATGATTAATGCGACCCTTCCGAGGGTGTCAACTGACCTTCCATATTAGCTAAGACGAGCAGAAAAAGCCTACGCACGCGAGCGGAGTGAGAATAATATCAGAGAAGGTGAGGTCAATGTAGAGAGTCAAGTTTTTCTCTCGCGAAAATTTGGGAGTGGATAATGTCGATAAATATTTCCTCTCTGTCTCTAGTTCATGGGGAGAGACGGGTGGGGTTTAGGATGCCATTTTCTCATCCACCTATGGGGCTTTTATTTTGTGTAACGATGCCAATGGAGATGGATCCGTGAAACGGGGTAGCCTATCAGCCTCTCTACGCTATAAGTTGGCCAAACTGCCCAGGAAGGAGACGAGAATCAAATGTAGCTACAATTAGAGTGAGCGCTCTCTTTCTAAAGAAAACGTGATGTGTGAGAGTGGAGTGAAGTGTTTCCGAGTGCATTGAACGCACGACACGTGTCATAGCTGTGGGGTTCTTTATAGGAAGAAGAGACAAGCTAGGTATTGTATCATGGGCGGAACAATGTATGAGGAGGATAACATAACTGGGGGATAATGTGGTATAAGCAAGGAACACAAAAGAACAAAAGAGAAGGAAATGACTGGATAATGCTGATAGCAAGGCAACAAGCAAGGAAGAGGGAAAGAGTCGGATAAATGTGTAGAGATGAGCGAGAGAGAGCGTAAGGAGAGTCTGGATAAATGGTGTTATCAGAAATGATGCGAGAAATACGAGGTAGGGAGAGCCTGGATATCAAGGGGTAGAGATGAGCGAGGAAATAGCGAGTGAGATTCTTGGATAAATGTGTAGAGATCTTGAGCGGAGGGTAAAAGATGGAGGTAAGCGCGTGAGAGTGGTGAGATGTATAAGCGAGAAAGTTATGGATGGAGATGGCTGGTGATTACAAGCCTCGTCAAGGAAGATCTAGTCCTCTCTGTATATTTGTATTTTTACATCTGAGTAGGGGGTGATTAGTGTTTTCCTTAAAGTCCAGGTCTGGGGGTACCGTTTATTGGTGTGCCAGAACATTCTTTTTGATAAATGTTCGAGAAGTAGTGAGGGTACGGAGGTAGGCCATAGGGTATAATGCCTTAGAGACTGACGCCAAGAGAAAAGAAGTATGGGAGGGTACAGAGCCTCGATGGTGTGCAGCCCAGACTAGTTCTCCACGATGTGTAATATTAGTGTAATTATTATACAATGATAGAGAAGGTATGGACGGTGCCCATAGTGATATTTATCCACTAGACAGTACAGTATGCGAGGGGGACAATAAGATTGATTCTTTGTGTGCAGACAGACTAGTCGATCGCTGTAGTGATATAACGTTTGTATTATATAGCATTAAATGGGGTAGAGTGAGAGGTGCTGGATTGAAGGTGTATATGGACACACGACTTTAAGCAATGGCGCAGATCACCACAAGGGTTGTTATAAAGTAACTATATAAAATACAATAATAGCAAAAAAGGGGGGTACAGCTTATTGTGTTGCCCAGAAACATTCCATTACTGATATATCTGTGATATCTTTATATGGGTCAACATGGTAACAGTTATGAGGTATGGGAAAGTAGTTTCGGTGGGAGTTGCTGATTTTCGCTTAGGACAGTCAACATTAAGTTGAGGATGGGTACAGGGGCCTTATTTTGCCCTTAAGCTCGAGCGTCACTCAAACTAATTAAAGTTCCATCTGTCATGGGAGATTCGGTTAGGAAAGGAAAATATAGTATCTCAGTAGCTTTATTAGGGTGTAAGTGTAGGGTCTCGCAATGGAACTAGAGAGGTCCCCCTTAGAGCACCAATGTTATCACCAACTCCGCTTCTAACAAAGTGTTGCGGTAACAGTTCATTTGTGTTGCGCTCCTCAGGAACATTCCTTCTCTGTATATTTGTTTTATACCATAAGTGGGGTTAGTGTGAAGGCCTTATCTGTGGCTGTGTTCACTCCCTATCGCCCGGAACAGGTCAATGACGGGCGTAACGAGTTACTAGTGGTAGCCAAGCACTAGATTCAAATGGCTTTGTCAAATGTCTATATTTTTAGTCTACCTTCAGAGTAGCTAAATATCCACTATGCTTGCCAGTAGGAGGGCCCAATGAAGGGTCAGGGATGGGAGCCTGAGCAGCGAGCCCGCACTGGGTTGCCTTTTAACAGTGCCACCGACACTGGGGGTAAAGCGGCGCCTTTTGCAACTCTCGTAGGACAGAACACTTCCCTTGCTCTGTCTGCTTGTGTTGCCTATTTTATTACCCCGTGGATCGAGTTGGTGGCAGGAAAGCGTGGTTGCTGGTTGCGTTTTTTCCCTTAGGCGGTCCTTAAGTATGCGGGGTAACCGCTCTAATGTGTTGCATGTCCAGAGGAATAGTGCCTTACTCTCTGTATATTTGTACTTTATACAATATGGGTAGGGGTGCCATAGTGTTTCCCTTAGTTCTACTCTAGTATCAATCAAAATGCTTCTGAGATCGACCAGTTAATACCAGAGCATTATGTGATGCTCGACCATCTCATTTGATGCTTAGGTAATTCCAACCTGGTTGGGTTCGCCCAGACTCTAATCATATGCCGGTTTAGAGGGCGATAAAGTTATGGCTCTATCTAGTTGTGCATATCCACTTTCTAGTGACAGATTTCAATTATTAAGAAAATTAGGTGGAAACTTATAGGGACTGGCCAGCGCCACCGGTTTTGCATATCGCTAGGCTGTAGACAAAAGAATCATAGAACCTAGGATTTGGGTCAGAGGAGTCAATCCGACGCCATGACGGAAGCTGGGGAAAATAACTAGGAAAGATGGACCAAATTGCATGAAGAATTGCAGACGAATCTATCAGGTTCGCAAGTAGATTGAGAGACAAAGCGGTGCTTCTAAATATAAGATCAAGTCTGAGGCTCTAGTGATCTCAGAATATTTAACGTGATTGATCTGATGCACGCAAGAAAGCAGTGAAGAACCGTATCGCTATGAACCAGAGACACTTTTTATTAACAAGGAATGCGGAGTGCATAAACGACTATTAGAAACCTTGAAGTATCTTAGGGACGCTGACCGTCGGTGCGCATTATTAAGACAATAGTATGCTTGATCAGACAAATATAATCGACGAGGAGCGTAGCAGAATGTAGCGAGACACTCGCGGAGCGCAGGGGTGGATAAAATAGAGGCTAACGAATCGCAGCGAATTCTATATTCTCGCGCACAGAGTCATGGCGTGGGCGATACAGGACTTACGAACCAACAGCATGGCTAGGGCACGCGTTAGGTAGAGGTGAGAATCGATTCTGACCACCAAGAAGCGGACGCGAGACAGGCTGAACAGACTGAGAAAGCAAGAGTACCTTGGCGTGACAGCGACGTGTACAGTCAGAGACCTCTGAAGCCAGTAGAACCGCGGATCGCAGGCACTTTTCCAATTGAGCAGGCAGTCGAGATAAGTTATATTAGATCGGAGACTGTTTTAGGTAGGTTTGCTAAGATCCAGCAGTTTTTTATGCTGCTGTTTTTACTAAGGAACAAAAATAACAGGTTTTTCCTGTAATAAATAAAGACAAATTGGCTTCAACTGACGCCCTAAAACTATCAGGGCATCCGTCGTTCATCCAGACAAGCCCTGTGAACTCTAGGGGGATTGCCGGGTCCACGTCACTACCTTGCAGGGCTCTTTACGCTGCCACTATTCGAAGGCGAGACATGCTGGGATTTTGATCTTTTAAACAAACGCACTATCTGCCCTGTTCTACTGGGTACATAATACACGGAGTTGACCTGTACTTGATCTCCGGCAACTAAGCATGGCTATGAGCGCGGGATGCTACTCCGCCCCCCTTATGTAGGGGCAAGGAACGAGCCGGGACGTTGCGCGGTTTATTTTTAACTGGTTAAATGAA
>NW_022279413.1:0-4995 GCF_000004195.4 Xenopus tropicalis
TCTAACATTCCATTAGGTTCTATGTTCTAATGTTCCATGAAGTTCTATGCTCTAACGTTCCATGAGGTTCTATGTTCTCATGTTCCATGAGGTTCTATGTTCTAACGTTCCATTAGGTTCGATGTTCTAATGTTCCATGAGGTTCTATTTTCTAACATTGCATGAGGTTCTATGTTCTAACATTCTATGAGGTTCTATGTTCTAACATTGCATGAGGTTCTATGTTCTAACATTCTATGAGGTTCTATGTTCTAACATTTCATTAGGTTCTATGTTCTAATGTTCCATGAGGTTCGATGTTCTAACATTGCATGAGGTTCTACGTTCTAACATTCTATGAGGTTCTATGTTCTAATGTTCCATGAGGTCCCAGCTGGTTAAGGGATGCCATTATTGATAAACATAGGAATAGGACAATAACGTTTAAACAACTGTAACTTCCTGTAATCAGTAAACACCATTGTGAAATATGGTCTTGTTAATTATCTAATTACGCTCATGGAACTATAATGAGTTTGTTTTGTAACCGGCCGGGTGATTTCTCTAAGGGCCAATCAGGGGAAGTTTGTTCTTTCCCAGAGGAAACAGAAGCCGTCGGGGTCAATACTAATAACGTGGTGGGGAGTATTTCTCACATGATACCAATAGGAAGAACCCCAAGGGAGGAGCTGCACTCTTGTGCGCTATGTTCTAGGAATGGTTCCATGTCTCCCTCACTGAAAGGACCAGCCTGAGCTTTCTTGTATACGCTATGTTCTAGGTATGGTTCCATGACTCCCTCACTGAAAGGACCAGCCTCAGCTTTCTTGTATACACTATGTTCTAGGAATGGTTCCATGACTCCCTCACTGAAAGGACCAGCCTCAGCTTTCTTGTATACACTATGTTCTAGGAATGGTTCCATGTCTCCCTCACTGAAAGGACCAGCCTGAGCTTTCTTGTATACGCTATGTTCTAGGTACGGTTCCATGACTCCCTCACTGAAAGGACCAGCCTCAGCTTTCTTGTATACACTATGTTCTAGGAATGGTTCCATGTCTCCCTCACTGAAAGGACCAGCCTCAGCTTTCTTGTATACACTATGTTCTAGGAATGGTTCCATGACTCCCTCACTGAAAGGACCAGCCTCAGCTTTCTTGTATACACTATGTTCTAGGAATGGTTCCATGACTCCCTCACTGAAATGACCAGCCTCAGCTTTCTTGTATACACTATGTTCTAGTAATGGTTCTATGACTCCCTCACTGAAATGACCAGCCTCAGCTATCTTGTATACCCTATGTTCTAGGAATGGTTCCATGACTCCCTCACTGAAAGGACCAATCTGAGCTTTCTTGTATACACTATGTTCTAGGAATGATTCCATGACTCCCTCACTGAAATGACCAATCTGAGCTTTCTTGTATACACTATGTTCTAGGAATGGTTTCATGACTCCCTCACTAAAAGGACCAGCCTGAGCTTTCTTGTATACCCTATGTTCTAGGAATGGTTCCATGACTCCCTCACTGAAAGGACCAGCCTCAGCTTTCTTGTATACACTATGTTCTAGGAATGGTTCCATGACTCCCTCACTGAAATGACCAGCCTGAGCTTTCTTGTATACACTATGTTCTAGGAATGGTTCCATGACTCCCTCACTGAAAGGACCAGCCTGAGCTTTCTTGTATACCCTATGTTGTAGGAATGGTTCCATGACTCCCTCACTGAAAGGACCAGCCTGAGCATTCTTGTATACCCTATGTTCTAGGAATGGTTCCATGACTCCCTCACTGAAAGGACCAGCCTGAGCATTCTTGTATACCCTATGTTCTAGGAATGGTTCCATGACTCCCTCACTGAGATGACCAGCCTCAGCTTTCTTGTATACACTATGTTCTAGGAATGGTTCCATGACTCCCTCACTGAGATGACCAGCCTCAGCTTTCTTGTATACCCTATGTTCTAGGAATGGTTCCATGACTCCCTCACTGAAAGGACCAGCCTGAGCTTTCTTGTATACCCTATGTTCTAGGAATGGTTCCATGACTCCCTCACTGAAAGGACCAGCCTGAGCTTTCTTGTATACCCTATGTTCTAGGAATGGTTCCATGACTCCCTCACTGAAAGGACCAGCCTGAGCTTTCTTGTATACGCTATGTTCTAGGAATGGTTCCATGACTCCCTCACTGAAAGGACCAGCCTCAGCTTTCTCGTATACACTATGTTCTAGGAATGGTTCCATGACTTCCTCACTGAAAGGACCAGCCTGAGCTTTCTTGTATACACTATGTTCTAGGAATGGTTCCATGACTCCCTCACTGAAAGGACCAGCCTCAGCTTTCTTGTATACGCTATGTTCTAGGAATGGTTCCATGACTCCCTCACTGAAAGGACCAGCCTCAGCTTTCTCGTATACACTATGTTCTAGGAATGGTTCCATGTCTCCCTCACTGAAAGGACCAGCCTCAGCTTTCTTGTATACACTATGTTCTAGGAATGGTTCCATGTCTCCCTCACTGAAAGGACCAGCCTCAGTTTTCTTGTATACACTATGTTCTAGGAATGGTTCCATGACTCCCTCACTGAAAGGACCAGCCTCAGCTTTCTTGTATACGCTATGTTCTAGGAATGGTTCCATGACTCCCTCACTGAAAGGACCAGCCTTAGCTTTCTTGTATACACTATGTTCTAGGAATGGTTCCATGTCTCCCTCACTGAAAGGACCAGCCTCAGCTATCTTGTATACGCTATGTTCTAGGAATGGTTCCATGACTCCCTCACTGAAAGGACCAGCCTTAGCTTTCTTGTATACACTATGTTCTAGGAATGGTTCCATGTCTCCCCCACTGAAAGGACCAGCCTTAGCTTTCTTGTATACGCTATGTTCTAGGAATGGTTCCATGACTCCCTCACTGAAAGGACCAGCCTCAGCTTTCTTGTATACGCTATGTTCTAGGAATGGTTCCATGTCTCCCTCACTGAAAGGACCAGCCTTAGCTTTCTTGTATACACTATGTTCTAGGAATGGTCCCATGACTCCCTCACTGAAATGACCAGGCTTAGCTTTCTTGTATACACTATGTTCTAGGAATGGTTCTATGTCTCCCTCACTGAAAGGACCAGCCTTAGCTTTCTTGTATACACTATGTTCTAGGAATGGTTCCATGACTCCCTCACTGAAAGGACCAGCCTTAGCTTTCTTGTATACACTATGTTCTAGGAATGGTTCCATGTCTCCCTCACTGAAAGGACCAGCCTCAGCTTTCTTGTATACGCTATGTTCTAGGAATGGTTCCATGACTCCCTCACTGAAAGGACCAGCCTTAGCTTTCTTGTATACACTATGTTCTAGGAATGGTTCCATGTCTCCCTCACTGAAAGGACCAGCCTCAGCTTTCTTGTATACACTATGTTCTAGGAATGAATCCATGACTCCCTCACTGAAAGGACCAGCCTGAGCTTTCTTGTATACGCTATGTTCTAGGAATGGTTCCATGACTCCCTCACTGAAAGGACCAGCCTGAGCTTTCTTGTATACACTATGTTCTAGGAATGGTTCCATGTCTCCCTCACTGAAATGACCAGGCTTAGCTTTCTTGTATACACTATGTTCTAGGAATGGTTCCATGTCTCCCTCACTGAAAGGACCAGCCTCAGCTTTCTTGTATACCCTATGTTCTAGGAATGGTTCCATGACTCCCTCACTGAAAGGACCAGCCTTAGCTTTCTTGTATACACTATGTTCTAGGAATGGTTCCATGTCTCCCTCACTGAAAGGACCAGCCTCAGCTTTCTTGTATACACTATGTTCTAGGAATGGTTCCATGACTCCCTCACTGAAATGACCAGCCTCAGCTTTCTTGTATACACTATGTTCTAGGAATGGTTCCATGACTCCCTCACTGAAATGACCAGCCTCAGCTTTCTTGTATACACTATGTTCTAGGAATGGTTCCATGTCTCCCTCACTGAAATGACCAGCCTCAGCTTTCTTGTATACACTATGTTCTAGGAATGGTTCCATGACTCCCTCACTGAAAGGACCAGCCTGAGCTTTCTTGTATACACTATGTTCTAGGAATGGTTCCATGTCTCCCTCACTGAAATGACCAGCCTCAGCTTTCTTGTATACACTATGTTCTAGGAATGGTTCCATGACTCCCTCACTGAAAGGACCAGCCTCAGCTTTCTTGTATACCCTATGTTCTAGGAATGGTTCCATGTCTCCCTCACTGAAATGACCAGTGTTTTATGCTTTGTTTTGGAGTGATACCCTGGTTTATAGAATGTCTTTACTGTGTATCTGTGTCCTTCAGGATCTCATTCTGATGTTAGTATACTGGGCAAGCCCAAGCCCAAATATGGCAACCAAATACTTCCAAACGTCTTCTGTAAGTAAATGAGCCCATGTCTGATCTCTGGGGTACCTACTGACCTGCTGAATAAACTCCTCTAGAACCCAACACTGACACCACTAAACTCCCACTATGACATCTAGTGGTCCCTGAAATGATTTGGCCAAAAATAAATCTATATCTTCTATGTAGATAAGAAACAAACAGCCAATCCCTTCCATTTCAGTAACAAACAGCCAATCCCTTCCATCCCAGTAACAAACAGCCAATCCCTTCCATCCCAGTAACAAACAGCCAATCCCTTCCATTCCACTAACAAACAGCCAATCCCTTCCATCCCAGTAACAAACAGCCAATCCCTTCCATTCCACTAACAAACAGCCAATCCCTTCCATCCCAGTAACAAACAGCCAATCCCTTCCATTCCACTAACAAACAGCCAATCCCTTCCATCCCAGTAACAAACAGCCAATCCCTTCCATTCCACTAACAAACAGCCAATCCCTTCCATTCCACTAACAAACAGCCAATCCCTTCCATCCCAGTAACAAACAGCCAATCCCTTCCATTCCACTAACAAACAGCCAATCCCTTCCATCCCACTAACAAACAGCCAATCCCTTCCATTCCAGTAACAAACAGCCAATCCCTTCCATTC
>NW_022279414.1:0-5000 GCF_000004195.4 Xenopus tropicalis
ACAGATACTGGGGCAACAGACCTGCCATAATATTTGGGGGGGTCTGACAGATTACTGGGGCACAGACCTGCCATATATTTGGTGGGTTCCTGTCAGATACTGGGCACAACCTGCCATATATTTGGGGGGGGGTCTGACAGATACTGGGCACAGACCTGCCATATATTTGGGGGGGGTTGAAGATACTGGGGCACAGACCTTGCCATATATTTGGGGGTTCCTGTCAGATACTGGGGCACAGACCTGCCATATATTTGGGGGTCTGACAGATACTGGGGCACAGACTGCATTATATTTGGGGGGGTCTGACAGATACTGGGGCACAGACCTGCCATATATTTGGGGGGGGTCTGACAATACTGGGCACAGACCGCCATATATTTGGGGGTTCCTGACAGATACTGGGGCACAGACCTGCCAATATATTTGGTGGTCCTGTCAGTATGGCCAGACCTGCCATTATTTGGGGGGTTCCTGTCAGGTACTGGGGGCACAAGACCTGCCATTATTTGGGGGGGGGTCTGACAGATACTGGGCACAGACTGCATAATTTGGGGGAGGGTCTGGACAGATAACTGGGGCACAGACCTGCCATATATTTGGGGGGGTTCCTGTCAGATACTGGGGCACGAACCTGCCTATATTGGGGGGTCTGACAGATACTGGGGCACAGACCTGCCATATATTTGGGGGGGGTCTGACAGATACTGGGGCACAGACCTGCCATAATTTGGGGGGTTCCTGTCAGATACTGGGGGCACAGACCTGCCATATATTTGGGGGGTTCCTGACAGATACTGGGGCACAGACCATGCCATATATTTGGGGGTTCTGACAGATACTGGGACAGACCTGCCATATATTTGGGGGCTGAACAGATACTTGGGGCACAGACTGCCATTATTTGGGGGGGTCTGACAGATTACTGGGGGCAAGACCTGCATATATTTGGGGGGGTCTGACAGATACTGGGGCACAGACTGCCATATATTTGGGGGTTCTCCTGTCAGATACTGGGGCACAGACCTGCCCATATATTTGGGGGTTCCTGACAGATACTGGGCACAAGGACCTGCCATATATTGGGGGGGCTGACAGATTAACTGGGCACAGACCTGCCAATATGGGGTTCCTGTCAGATACTGGGGCCAGACCTGCCATATATTTTGGGGGGTTCCTGTCAGATACGGGGCACAGACCTGCCATTATATTTTGGGGGTTCCGTCAGATACTGGGGCACAGACCTGCCATAATATTTGGGGGGTTCCTGTCAGATACTGCGGGCACAGACCTGCCATATATTTGGGGGGGTCTTGACAGATACTGGGGCACAGGACCTGCCATATATTTGGGGGTCTGACAGATTACATGGGGCACAGACCTGCCATATTATTTTGGTGGGTTCCTGTCAGATACTGGGGCACGACCTGCCATATATTTGGGGGGTCTGAACAGATACTGGGGCACAGACCTGCCATATATTTGGGGGGTCTGACAGAACTGGGGAACAGGACCTGCCATATATTTGGGGGGGGGTCTGACAGATACTGGGGCACAGACTGCCATATATTTGGTGGTTCCGTCAGATACTGGGGCACAGACCCTGCATATATTTGGGGGGGGGTCTGACAGATACTGGGGCACAGACCTGCAATATTTGGAGGGGGTCTGACAGATACTGGGGCTACAGACCTGCCATATATGGGGGGGGTCTGACAGATACTGGGGCACAGACCTCCATATATTTGGGGGGTTCCTGACAGATACTGGGCACAGACCTGCCATATATTGTGGGTTCTTCAGATACTGGGGCACAGGAACCTGCCATATCTTTGGGGGGTCCTGTCAGTACTGGGGCACAGACCTGCCATATATTTGGGGGGGGGTCTGACAGATACTGGGGCACAGACCTGCCATAAATTTGGGGGGGGGCTCTGACAGATTACTGGGGCACAGACTGCCATATATTTGGGGGGTTTCCTGTCAAGATACTGGGCACAGACCTGCCATATATTTGGGGGGTCTGACAGGATACTGGGGCACAGACCTGCCATATATTTTGGGGGGGGGTCTGCAGATACTGGGGCACAACTGCCAATTATATTGGGGGGGTCCTGTCAGATACTGGGGCACAGACCTGCCATATATTTGGGGGTTCCTGAACAGGATACTGGAGAGCACAGACCTGCCATATATTTGGGGCGGGTCTGACAAGATACTGGGGCACAGACCTGCCATATATTTTGGGGGGGTCTGACAGATACTGGGGCACAGACTGCCATATATTTGGGGGGGTCTGACAGATACTGGGGCACAGACTAGCCATATATTTGGTGGGTTCCTGTCAGATAGCTTGGGGCACAGACCTTGCATATATTGGTGGGTTCCGTCAGAACTGGGGCACAGACTGCCATATTATTTGGGGGGGGGGTCTGACAGATACTGGGGCACAGACCTGCCATATATTTGGGGTTCCTGTCAGATACTGGGGCACAGACCTGCATTATATTGGGTGGGTTCCTGTCAGCATACTGGGGCACAGAAATTCCATATTATTTGGGGGGGGTCTGACAGATACTGGGGCACAGACCTGCCATATATTTGGGGGGGTCTGGACAGATACTGGGGCACAAGACCTGCCATATATTTGGGGGTTCCTGACAGATCTGGGCACAGACCCTGCCTATATTTGGTGGGTCCTGTCAGATACTGGGGACAGACCTGCCATATATTGGGGGGGTCTGACAGATACTGGGGCACAGACCTGCCATATATTTGGGGTTTCCTGTCAGATACTGGGCCCAAGACCTGCATATATTTGGGGGGTTCCTGTCAGATACTTTGGGGCACCAACCTGCCATATATTTGGGGGGGTCTGACAGATACTGGGGCACAGACCTGCCATATATTTGGGGGGGTCTGACAGATACTGGGGCACAGACCTGCCATATATTTTGGGGGTTCCGTCATATACTGGGGCACAGACCTGCCATATATTTGGGGGGGGTCTGACAGATACTGGGGCACAGACCTGCCATTATATGGGGGGGTTGACAGATACTGGGGCACAGACCTGCCATAATTTGGGGGTTCCTGTCAGAACTGGGGCACAGACCTGCATATATTTGGGGGCGTCCTGACAGATACTGGGCACAGACCTGCCATAATATTTGGGGGTCTGACAGATACTGGGGCACAGACCTGCCATATATTTGGGGGGGGCTCTGACAGATACTGGGGCACAGACCTGCCATTATCAGTTGGGGGTGGTCACAGATACTGGGGCACAGACCTGCCATATATTTGGGGGTTCCTGTCAGATACTGGCGGCACAGACCTGCCATATATTTGGGGGGGGGTCTGACAGATACTGGGGCACAGACCTGCCATATATTTGGTGGGTTCCTGACAGATACTGGGGCACAGACCTGCATATATTGGGGGGTTCCTGTCAGATACTGGGGCACAGACCTGCCATATATTTGGGGGTTCCTGTCAGATCTGAGGGCATCATTTATTTTGGGGGGTCTGACGATACTGGCACAGGACCTGCCATATATTTGGGGGGGTCTGACAGATTACTGGGCACAACCTGCCATATATTTGTGGGGGTTCCTGTCAGATACTGGGGCACAGACCTGCCATATATTTGGGGGGTTGCCTTGTCAGATACTGGGCACAGACACTCCATATATTTTGGGGGTTCCCTGTCATATACTGGGGCACAGACCTGCCATATATTTGGGCGTTCCTGAAGATACTGGGGCACAGACCTGCCATATATTTTGGGGGGTTCCTGTCAGAATACTGGGCACAGACCTGCCATATATTGGGGGTTCCTGTCAGACTTACTGGGGCACAGACCTCCATTATTCTGGGGCAGATACTTGGGCGGTTCCCATGGGGTCTGAACAGATACTGGGCACAAGACATGCTATTATATTTGGGGGGGGTCGTCTGACAGATAACTGGGCACAGACCTGCCACTGGGGGGCACAGGACCTGCCATATATTTGGTGGGTTCCTGTCAGATACTGGGGCACAGACCTGCCATATATTTGGGGGGTTCCTGTCAGATACTGGGACAGACCTGCCATATATTGGGGGGGTCTGACAGATACTGGGCACAGACCTGCCATATATTTGGGGGGGTCTGACAGATACTGGGGCACAGACCTGCCATATTATTTGGGGGTTTCCTGCAGTAACCCGGGCACAGACTGTATAATATTTGGGTGCGGTTCTGTAGATTACTGGGCACAGACCTGCCATATATTTGGGGGTTTCTGACAGATACTGGGGCACAGACCTGCCAAATATTTGGGGTCTGACAGATACTGGGGCACAGACCTGCCATATATTTTGGGGGGGGTCATGACAGATTACTGGGCACAGACCTGCCATATATTTGGGGGGGTCTTGACAGATACTGGGGCACAGACCTGCCATTATTTGGTTGGGTTCCTGTCAGTACTGGGCACAGACCTGCCATATATTTGGTGGGTTCCTGTCAGATACTGGGGCACAGACCTGCCATATATGGGGGGGTCTGACAGATCTGGGGCACAGACCTGCCATATATTTGGGTAGGGGGTTCTGACAGATACGGGGCACAGGAACCCTTGCCATATATTTGGGGGGGTCTGACAGGTACTGCGGGCACAGGACCTGCCATATATTTGGTGTGTCTCCTGACAGATACATGGGCACAGACCTGCCATATATTTGGGGGGTCCTGTTCAGATACTGGGGCACAGACCTCATATATTTGGGGGTTCCTGTTCAGCATACTTGGGCACAGACCTTGCCATATATTTGGGGGTTCCTGTCACGATACGGGCACAGGAAATTCCATTTATTTTGGGGGGGTCTTGACAGATACTGGGGACACAGACCTGCCATATATTTGGGGGTCTGACAGATACTGGCCGTCCACAGACCCTGCCAATATTTGGGGGTTCCTGTCAGATACTGGGGCACAGACCTGCATATGATTGGGG
>NW_022279415.1:0-5009 GCF_000004195.4 Xenopus tropicalis
AGAGCCGGGAAGGGCCAGGAAGAGCTGGGAAGGGCCGGGAAAATCCGGGAAGGGCCGGGAAGAGCCGGGAAGGGCCAGGAAGAGCTGGGAAGGGCCGGGAAAATCCGGGAAGGGCCAGGAAAAGCTGGGAAAAGCTGGGAAAAGCTGGGATGGGCCAAGAAGAGCCGGGAAGGGCCAGGAAGAGCTGGGAAGGGCCGGGAAAATCCGGGAAGAGCTGGGAAGAGCCGGGAAGGGCCAGGAAGAGCTGGGAAGGGCCGGGAAGAGCAGGGAAGGGCCGGGAAAATCTGGGAAGGGCCTGGAAGAGCTGGGAAGGGCCAGGAAGAGCCAAGAAGGGCCAGGAAGAGCCAAGAAGGGCCGGGAAGGGCCAGGAAGAGCTGGGAAGGGCCAGGAAGAGCCGGGAAGGGCCGGGAAGAGCTGGGAAGCGCCAGGAAGGTCCGGGAAGGGCCAGGAAGAGCCGGGAAGGGCCAGGATGAGCTGGGATGGGCCGGGATGAGCTGGGATGGGCCGGGAAGAGCCAAGAAGGGCCAGTAAGAGCTGGGAAAAGCTGAGATGGGCCAGGAAGGGCTGGGAAGAGCTGGGATGGGCCCGGAAGATCCGGAAAGGGTCGGGAAGTGCCAGGAAGGGCCGGGAAGAGCCAGGATGAGCTGGGATGGGCCGGGAAGAGCTGGGATGGGCCAGGAGGAGCTGGGAAGGGCCAGGAAGGGCCGGGAAGAGCCAGGATGAGCTGGGATGGGCCGGGAAGAGCTGGGAAGGGCTGAGCAGGCAATACAGGAGGGTTGCTGAGTAGAGGTGCGAGGCTACATCTCTATAGAGACTGAGGGATATTTTGGGTCCTTTTTGCTTTCCTTGCCCCATTTCCCCCACTGATGCTGAGACTCAGGCCCCACTCTGGCCCCCCAGCCCTGACAGAATATGACATATTTCGGGCTTATTTAGAGCTTTATGGGGTCACTCACATGACATAATGTGTCTCACAGCCAGGGGCCTAAAGCAACTGTTCTATTCAAGCCCATTTGGGGGGGTAACAATTCCCGGACCCCTCATACATGCAGTACATGATACAATTGGGTTTACAAGAGTAAATAAATATTATATATATAAATATACTGTATATAGAAGCATTTTCCTAATGTCCCCCTAAGTGGCCCCCATACGTGGCACCGTTACACACAGCGCCGGCCCCTCTGGGTCCCCCACAGTCAGTGAGCCCCATAGAGAGCCCTATTCCCGGCTACTGGCACCTCCCCTCAGGGCTTTCTCCCCGCCCAACCCCCTAAATGATTCAAAATGATTATTAAATTCCCTCTAAATCCCTGTAAGGGTCCGGTCACCCAATAAATCAGCAACAAGTTTCCCTCAACTTCACATTTAGAAGCAGTTTATTTGGGACATAATATTGGGGGGCAGCGGGGGTACATCAGGCCTTTATTTCATTCCAACACATTTATTTATTTTGCTTTATTACTAGAATGGGAATTTCTTCACTTAATGAAGAATGGGAGACAGATCCCAGACATAAAAAGCTGTATAATAAAAATCCGTGCCCCCCCCGGCTGTGATCGGGGGCTTTTGACCTGAAAAGGCAGCTCGGCCCATTCACAGGGATCTGTATCGCGGCCCATAAGCCTCGTGGGTTGAGGCCTTTGGAATGGAAGACAATTAATTATCTTTAGTGTCTGACAAATCCATACAATTCCCATGGGATCAAGAATAATCCCTGATATTAAACCTCATTTCTAACATAAGTGCAGAGTAGTGACGTGGGCACGAAACTGAGCAACCGCCGGCACCATTGGTACTAGTGCCCACTCACACTCACACTCCCAGCGCCCGGCCTGCTCCCCCTTCCACTAACAACTCATGTCACTTGTGCAATTACAGAATAAATGGGGAGGCCTAACCCCATTGTAAGCTTTCTGCCTGCTTTATGGCTGAGATTCTATCTGTGGCCCTTTAGACATACCTCCCAACATTTGAAAACCGAAAAGAGGGACAAAAAGATTCGGTGCGCGCAGCGCGGCAATTTTTTTGACCACGCCCACTTTTGTGGCCACGCCCCAATTAACACACCCCATTGTTTTCTAAAAATACTCCTTTTATATAGTTGAAATGGCGGGATCAGATGCAAATGTGCTATTCCCTCATACTGTACTACCTAAGGAAAACAATATAGCAACTCCTACATATAAATACAAATATAGAGAGAAGGCAGTCAGTTATAAGTGAGTTATAACTATGTACCAGTTTTGCCCCCCCACACAGGGGAGACTCATACACAGAGCCCCCCATACACAGTGCCCCCATACACAGTACCCTTTATACACAGAGCCCCCCATACACAGTGCCCTTTATACACAGTTCCCCCCATACACAGTACCCTTTATACACAGTGCACCCCATACAGCATGCCCCCCATACACAGTACCCTTTATACACAGTGCCCCCATACAGCGTGCCCCCACACAGTACCCTTTATACACAGTGCATACACAGTACCATTTATACACAGTGCCCCCATACAGCGTGCCCCCATACACAGTACCCTTTATACACAGTGCACCCCATACAGTGTGCCCCCCATACACAGTACCCTTTATACACAGAGCCCCCATACACAGTACCCTTTATACACAGTGCCCCCCATACAGCTGCCCCCATACACGTACCCTTTATACACAGTGCCCCCCATACAGCGTGCCCCCATACACAGTACCTTTATACACAGTGCCCCCATACAGCGTGCCCCCATACACAGTACCCTTTACACAGAGCCCCCCATACACAGTACCCTTTATACACAGTGCCCCCATACAGTGTGCCCCCCATACACAGTGCCCCCCATACACAGTACCCTTTATACACAGTGCCCCCCATACAGCGTGCCCCCCATACACAGTACCCTTTATACACAGTGCCCCCCATACAGCGTGCCCCCCATACACAGTACCCTTTATACACAGTGCCCCCCATACAGTGTGCCCCCCATACACAGTACCCTTTATACACAGTACCCTTTATACACAGTGCCCCACATACAGTGTGCCCCCCATACACAGTACCCTTCATATACAGTGCCCTTTATACACAGTGCCCCCCATACACAGTACCCTTCATATACAGTACCCTTTATACACAGTGCCCCCCATACAGCATGCCCCCCATACACAGTGCCCTTTATACACAGTACCCTTTATACACAGTGCCCCCCATACAGTGTGCCCCCCATACACAGTGCCCTTTATACACAGTACCCTTTATACACAGTGCCCCCATACAGTGTGCCCCCCATACACAGTACCCTTTATACACAGTGCCCCCATACACAGAGCCCCCCATACACAGTACCCTTTATACACAGTGCCCCCATACAGTGTGTCCCCATACACAGTACCCTTTATACACAGTGCCCCCCATACACAGAGCCCCCATACACAGTACCCTTTATACACAGTGCCCCCCATACAGTGTGTCCCCCATACACAGTACCCTTTATACACAGTGCCCCCCATACACAGAGCCCCCCATACACAGTACCCTTTATACACAGTGCCCCCCATACACAGAGCCCCCCATACACAGTGCCCCCATACACAGTGCCCCCCATACACAGAGCCCCCCATACGCGCTCCGACTCCTTGCGCTGCTTCTCTTCTTATGCGGCTCCTTCTCCGGCGGTCCCAGGTCCTTTTATAAGGTTGCGCCCCGTGGGTGTGACGTCATTACGCACGGGCGCAACCTTATAAAAGGACCTGGGACCGCCGGAGAAGGAGCCACAGGAGAGAAGCAGCGCAAGGAGTCGGAGCGCTCATCCCGCTGTCACGGATCCTTCTATGAATGTCCCGCATTTCCGTAATCTATTACGAAAATGCGGGACATTCAGGGAACTATCCGGGACAGCGGGACGCGCTATAGAAAGCGGGACTGTCCCACTTAAAGCGGGACAGTTGGGGGGTATGCTTTAGATAATGTTGTACTACAACTCCCAGAACCCACCAAAAGCCTAAGGGGAAGCCACACAGGGCTACTTAGTAGCAGCTACTCGTCACGGCTACAGAAACAGACAATGCTGATCATTTACTGATAATTGTCTCTATGTGAGTTTAGCAGGGGCAATTCTCAGTACTGTCTATGGCAGGGCAATTCTCAGTACTGTCTATGGCAGGGGCAATTCTCAGTACTGTCTATGGCAGGGGCAATTCTCAGTACTGTCTATGCAGGGGCAATTCTCAGTACTGTCTATGGCAGGGGCAATTCTCAGTACTGTCTATGGCAGGGGCAATTCTCAGTACTGTCTATGGCAGGGGCAATTCTCAGTACCGTCTATTCTCAGTGTCTATGGCAGGGGCAATTCTCAGTACCGTCTATGGCAGGGGCAATTCTCAGTACCGTCTATGGCGGGGCAATTCTCAGTACTGTCTATGGCAGGGCAATTCTCAGTACCGTCTATGGCAGGGGCAATTCTCAGTACTGTCTATGGCAGGGGCAATTCTCAGTACTGTCTATGGCAGGGGCAATTCTCAGTACTGTCTATGGCGGGGGCAATTCTCAGTACTGTCTATGGCAGGGGCAATTCTCAGTATTGTCTATGGCAGGGGCAATGCTCAGTACTGTCTATGGCAGGGGCAATTCTCAGTACCGTCTATGGCAGGGGCAATTCTCAGTACCGTCTATGGCAGGGGCAATTCTTGTCTATGGCAGGGGCAATTCTCAGTACCGTCTATGGCAGGGCAATTCTCAGTACTGTCTAGGGGCAATTCTCAGTATTGTCTATGCAGGGGCAATTCTCAGTACTGTCTATGGGGGCAATTCTCAGTACTTTCTATGGCAGGGGCAATTCTTAGTACTGTCTATGGCAGGGGCAATTCTCAGTACTGTCTATGGCAGGGGCAATTCTCAGTACCGTCTATGGCAGGGGCAATTCTCAGTCTGCCTATGGCAGGGGCAATTCTCAGTACTGCCTATGGCAGGGGCAATTCTCAGTACTTTCTATGGCAGGGGCAATTCTTAGT
>NW_022279416.1:0-5000 GCF_000004195.4 Xenopus tropicalis
CCTCATCGGTAGGCAGTGGAGGGGTTGGGGATGCCCTGCCGGGTAGTTGGGTAGGGGTAGGAGAGTAGTTACGTTGGGGGGCAGTTCCCAGTAACCGTGTCCGCTATGACAGATCTCGTTACTCACAGGGGAGAAGCACAAAAAACACAACGAGTGGAGTCAGTTACGGATGGAACCCACGATTGGACCGCCGGGATAAAGTTGGCGCTTTATAGATAAATATTAATGCTTTGCACTGCCTCCAATTCCCTTTTACACTGGCACTTGCTCATACCCCCACCCTTGTGTTTCCCCCGAAAACTTTCTTATAAGGATTTTAGTCCAGAAGAATTAACAGTCATTGCGCCATGATTGTCCGCATCTTATAATGTCATTTACTGACGATATGGCGGCCTCCTACATGAACTTTCCAGCAGGGGAATGACTGGTTATTATAGAGTCACACAGCCTGTTTGTTATATGGTTATCTTATTTACTGATCTGATATGAGCGGCTTCCTACATGAACTTTTCCAGCAGGGGATGACTGGTTATTATAGAGTCACATCAGCTGGTTTGTATTGGGATCTATGTACTGACTGATGATGAGCGTCTCTACATGAACTTTCCAGCAGGGAATGGACTGGTTATTATGAGTCACATCAGCTGTTTGTATTGGGGATCTAATTTACTGACTGATATGAGCGTCTCCTACATGAACTTGTCCAGCAGGGGAAGGACTGGTTATTAGAGTCACATCAGGTTGGTATTTGGGATCATTTACTGACTGATATGAGCGGCTCCTACATGAACTTTCCGCAGGGGAATGACTGGTTATATATAGAGTCACTCGGGCTGTGTTGTATTGGGATCTATTTACTGATTGATATGAGCGGCCCTACATGAACTTTCCAGCAGGGGATATGACTGGTTATTATAGGAGTCACATCATCTGTTTGTATTGGGATCTATTTACTGAATGATATGGCGGGCTCCTACATGAACTTTCCAGCAGGGGATGACTGGTTATATAGAGTCACTCGGCTGTTTGTTGGGACTAACTGAATTGATATGAGCGGCTCCTACATGAACTTCCAGCACGGGGAATGACTGGTTATTATTAGAGTCACATCGGCTGTGATGATCTGATTTACTGAATGATATGAGCGGCTTCCTACATGAAACTTTCAGCAGGGGAATGGACTGTTTATTATAGAGTCACATCCAGCTGTTGTATTGGGATCTATTTACTGACTGATATGAGCGGCTCCTACATGAACTTTCCAGCAGGGGAATTGACTGGTTATTATTAGGTCACCATCGGCTTTTGTATTTGGGATCTATTTACCTGAATGATATGAGCGCCTCCTACATGACTTTCCAGCAGGGGGAATGACTGGTTATTATAGAGTCACATCGGCTGTTTGTATTGGGATCTATTTAACGAATGATAATGAGCGGCTCCTACATGAAACTTTCCAGCAGGGAGAATGACTGGTTATTATAGATAGCTCACATCGGCTGTTTTGTATTGGGATCTATTTACTGAATGATATGAGCAGCTCCTACATGAACTTCCAGCAGGGGAATGGACTGAGTATTATAGAGTCACAATCAGCGGTTTGTATTGGATCTATTTACTGACTGCATATGAGCGGCTCCTACATGAACTTTCCAGCAGGGGAAATGACTTGGTATTATAGAGTCACAATTCCAGCTGTTTTGTATTGGGATCTAAATTTTACGACTGATTATGAGCGGCTCTACATGAACTTTCCAGCAGGGGAATGACTGGTTATATAGAGTCACATCAGCTGTTTGTATCGGGGATCTATTTTACTGACTGAATGCAGCCGGCTCCTACATGAACTTTCCAGCAGGGGAATGACTGGTTATTATAGAGTCACAAGGCTGGAGTAGTAATTCAGATTCTCATACATGGCAAGTGAGTATGCAGTGCAGATCTGCATCAGAATTGAATATCCATTCCTGTAGGTTCAGTCATGTCGGGCTTTTCGGATAGCTGGAGAGGCTCCTTCCACTTGAGGCAAGATTCCCCGTAACCCCTATCCCTGCTGAACTGGAAATGCCAAAAACATAAAAGACCAACAATAGTCTTACATGGGCCACATTTTAAATGCTAGCCTTTGTACAACCGCCATTATTTCTGAAGGGGAGGAGCCTGATAGCTCATCGGGTTTTCATATACCCCTTAATACTCCAACCTAATACCCCAGCCTTAATGCCCCATCTTAAACTCCAACCCTAATACTCCACCTAATACTTCCACCTTAATTACCCCAGCCTAATGGCCCCATCTTAATTACTCCAAACCTAATACTCCAACCCTAATTAACCCCAGCCTAATGCCCCCATCTTGAATACTTCCAACCTAAATACTCCAGCCTAATTTTGCCCCATCTTATAACTCCAACCTAATACTCCAAACTAATACCCAGGCCTAATCCCATCCTATTAATACCCAACCTAATACTTCCAAACCTAATTACCCCAGCCTAATGCCCCATCTTAATACTCCAACCTAATACTCCAACCTAATACCACAGCCTAATTGCCCCATTTATTACTCCAACCTAATTACTCAACCTAATACCCCAGCCTAATGGCCCCATCTCTAATACTCCAACCTTAATTACTCCAACCTTAATTACCCCAGCCTAATGCCCCATCTTAATACTCCAAACCTAATACTCCAGCCCTTAATTTTGCCCATCTTTAAATACTCCAACCCTAATACTCCAGGTCTAATGCCCCATCTTAATACTCCAACCTTAATACTCAACCTAATACCACAGCCTAATGCCCCATCTTAATACTCCAACCTAATGCCCATCTTAATACTTTCCAACCTTAATACTCCAACCTAATACCCAGCCTAATGCCCCATCTTAATACTCCAACCTAATACTCCACCTAATACCCCCAGCCTAATGCCCCATTTCTAAATACTCCAACTAATACTCAGCCTAATGGCCCCATCTAATACCCAAACCTAATTACTCCAACCTAATACTTCCAGTATCTAATGCCCCATCTTAATCTCCACCCGTCATACTCCAGTTCTAATGCCCATCTTAAACTCCAACCAATACCTCCAGTCTAATGCCCCATCTTAATACTCCAACCTAATAACTCCAGTCTTAATGCCCCATTCTTAATACTCCAACCTGAATACTCCAACCTAATACCCCAGTACTAATGCCCCATCTTAATACTCCACCTAATACTCCAGCCTAATACCCCAGCTAATGCCCTCTAATACTCCAACCTAATACTCCAAACCTAATACCCCAGCCTTAATGCCCCATCTTAATACTCCAACCTAATACTCCAGCCCTAATGCCCCGTCTAATACTCCAACCTAATTACTCCATGCCTAATGCCCCATCTCTTAATACTCCAACCTAAATACTTCCACCCTAAGCCCCATCTTAATACTCCAACCTAATGACTTCCAGTCTAATGGCCCCATCTTAATACTCCAAACCTAATACTCCAGTCTACACTGCCCCATCTTAAATACTCCAACCTTAATACTCCAGTCTAATGCCCCATCTTAATACTCCAACCTAAATCATCCAACCCTAATTACCCCAGACCTAATGCCCCCATCTTAATACTCCCACCTCAATACTCCCAGCCTAATACCCCAGCCCTCACCATGCCCCATCTTAATACTCCAACCTATACCTCCAAACCTAACTCCCCCAGCACTCTAAAATGCCCCATCTTTAATACTCCAACCTAAACTCCAGCTTAATAGCCCCGTCTTAATTCCTCCAACCTAATACTCCCACGCACTAATGCCCCATCCCTAAATACTCCAACCTAATACTCCAGGCCTAATGCCCCATCTTAATACTTCCAACACTAATACTCCAACCTACTACCACAGCCTAAATGTCCCCATTCTTGAAACTCCAAACCTATCATGCCCCCATCTTACATACTACCACCTAATACTCCAAACCCATACCCCAGGCTAATTGCCCCATCTTAATTACCTTCCAACCTAATATACTTCCAACCTAATACCCAGCCTTACCTGCCCCCATCTTAATACTCCAACTAATTACTCCAGCCTAATGGCCCCATCTTAAATACTCCAACCTTAATACTCCAACCTAATTTACTCCCAGTCTAATGCCCCATCTTAATACTCCCAACCAATTACTCCAGTCTAATGCCCCCATCTTAATACTTCCAACCTAATATACTCCAGTCTAATGCCCCATCTTAATACTTCCAACCTAATACTCCAGTTCTAATGCCCATCTTAATACTCCAAACCTAATACCTCCAACCTAATTACCCCAGCCTTATGCCCCCTCTCTTAATACTCCAACTAATACTCCAACTAAAATTTACCCAGCCTTATGCCCCCATCTTAATTACTCCAACCCTAATACTCCAGTCTTAATGCCCCATCTTTAATACTCCACTAATACTCAGTCTAATGCCCCATCTAATACTCCAACCCTAATACTTTCTAGGGCCTAATGACCCCATCTTGATACTCCAACCTTATACTCAGTCTAATGCCCCATCTTAAATACTCCAACCTAATACCCCAAGCCTAATGCCCCCTCTTCTAATACTCCAGCCTAGTTACCCCAGGCCAAGTAGTACCGAAAGACAGGGTGTGGTGTTATTTGGTGCAGCGCATATGGCCGGGGTAGTCAGGGTCGGGTAATGCCGCCAGTTTCAGCATGATAATATCCCTCTGCACCAAGGGAGGTCTTGAATCAGAACGACAGAGGGGGGGTGTATGGGGGTCAGCATTGTGGGGGGTTACCTTTGGGCTGTTTCAGTCAGCGTGGGGAATGCTGTGATGGGACCCCATATTGATGGTTTTCTATAGGTTGACCCCATATTGATGAGTTTCTATATGGTGACCCCCAATGTTGTTGGTTTTCTATATGGTGACCCCATGTTGTAGTTTTTCTATATGGTGACCCCATTTTGATTGGTTTCCTTATGGTGACCCCAGTTTGATTGTTT
>NW_022279417.1:0-5000 GCF_000004195.4 Xenopus tropicalis
CCTGCTCCCCTACTGTCCAACACTGTCCCCCCATATAGCCCCACTCCCAGCCTCTCCCCTACTGTCCTACACTGTCCCCCATATAGCCCCACTCCCAGCCTGCTCCCCTACTGTCCTACACTGTCCCCCCATATAGCCCCACTCCCAGCCTGCTCCCCTACTGTCCTACACTGTCCCCCCATAATAGCCCCACTCCCAGCCTGCTCCCCTACTGTCCTACACATCGCCCCCATATAGCCCCACTCCCCAGCCTGCTCCCCCTACTGTCCCCCCATATAGCCCCCATATACCCCCATCCCAAACCTGCCCCTACTGTCCTACACTGTCCCCCCATATAGCCCCCCCCACCCCAGCCTGCTCCCCCTACTGTCCTACACTGTCCCCCCATATAGCCCCACTCCCAGCTGCTCCCCTACTGTCCTACACTGTTCCCCCCATATAGCCCCACTCCCAGCCTGCTCCCTTCTGTCCCCCATATAGCCCCACCCAAACTGCTCCCCTACTGTCCCCCCATATAGCCCCACCCCAACCTGCTCCCCTTCTGTCCCCCCATATAGCCCCACCCCAAACTTCTCCCCCTACTGGCCCCCCATAAGCCCACTGCCTACTCCCCTACTTCCTACACTGTCCCCCCATATAGCCCCACTCCCACCTGCTCCCTACTGTTCCCCATATAGCCCACTCCCACACTGTCCCCCGATATAGCCCCACTCCCAGCCTGCTCCCCTACTGTCCTACACTAACCCCCATATAGCCCCACTCCCAACTGTCCTACACTGTCCCCCATATAGCCCACCCCCAGCCCCTGCCCCTACTGTCCTACACTGTCCCCCCATAGAGCCCCACCCCAACCTGCTCCCCACCTAACTTCCCCTAACACTGCTCCCCCCCCATATAGCCCCACTCCCAGCCTGCTCCCCTACTGTCCTACCACTGTCCCCCCATATAGCCCCACCCCCACCTGCCCAGCCCCCACTCCCCGCTCCCCTACTGTCCTACACTGTCCCCCCATAATAGCCCCACCCCCAACCTGCTCCCCTACGTCCTACACTGTCCCCCCATATAGCCCCACCCCAACCTGCTCCCCTAACTGTCCTACACTGTCCCCCATATACCCCACCCAACCTCTCCCCCCTGTCCCATATGCCCCACTCCCAACCCCGCTCCCCTACTGTCCCCCCATATACCCACTCCCCGCCTGCCCCCCTACTGTCCTACACTGTCCCCCATATAGCCCCACCCCAACCTGCTCCCCTACTGTCCTACACTTCCCCCATAAGCCCAACCCCAACCTGCCCCCTACTGTCCCTACACTGTCCCCCATCCCATATAGCCCACCCCAACCTGCTCCCCTACTGTCCTACACTGTCCCCCTGTCCCCCCATATGCCCCACCCCAACCTGCTCCCCCTACTGTCCTACACTGTCCCCCCATATAGCCCACCCCACCTGCCTCCCTACTGTCCTAACACTGTCCCCCCATATAGCCCCACCCCCAACCTGCTCCCCTACTGTCCTACACTGTCCCCCCATATTACCCCCCCCCAACCTGCTCTACTGTCCTACTGTCCCCATATAGCCCCACCCCAACCTGCTCCCCTTACTGTCCTACTGTCCCCCCATATAGCCCCACTCCCAACCCTGCTCCCCTACACTTCCTCACTGTCCCCCCATATAGCCCCACCCCACTGCCCCTATGTCCATATACTACCTGCTCCCCTACTTGTCCTACACTGTCCCCCCATATTAGCCCCACCCCCACTGCCCCCTACTGTCCTACACTGCCCCCCATATAGCCCACTCCCAGCCTGCTCCCCTACTGTCCTACTAGTCCCCTCCTACACTGTCCCCCATATAGCCCCATCCCAAGCCTGCTCCCCTACTGTCTACACTGTCCCCCATATAGCCCCACCCCAACCTGCTCCCCTACTGTCCTACACTGTCCCCCCATATAGCCCACTCCCAGCCTGCTCCCCCTTAGTCCTAACACTTCCCCCCATATCCAACCTGACTCCCCTACTTTCCCCCCATATAGCCCCACTCCCAGCTCTGCTCCCTACTGTCTCACTTCCCCATATATCCCACTCCCAGCCTGCTCCCCTACGTCCTACACTGTCCCCCCATACCCCAAGCCCCACTGCTCCCCTACCCTGTCCTACACTGTCCCCCACTACTACTGTCCCCGCCCATATAGCCCACTGCCCACCCACTACTGTCCTACACTGTCCCCCCATAATAAACAAACCCAATATATTCTGACATCCAAAAACACTCCACACGTCCCCCCATATAGCCCCACTCCCAACCCTGCCCCCTACTTGTCCTAACACTGTCCCCGCCCAAAATACCCCACTCCCACTGCCTGACTCCCCTACCCCTGTCCCCTACACTAGTCCCCCCATATAGCCCCACCCCACACCTGCCTCCCACTGTCTCTACACTGTCCCCCCATATAGCCCCCAACCCCAACCTGCTCCCCTACTGTCCTACACTTCCCCCCATATAGTCCCACTCCCAGCCTGTCCCCTACCCCTCACTTGTCCCCTACTCCCACTGTCCCCCATATAGCCCCACTCCAGGCCTGCTCCCCTACTGTCCTACCCTGTCCCCCATATAGTCCCCACACTCCCAGCTGCACTGTCCCCATATAGACCCCCCTTACCTGTCCCCTACTGTCCCACTGTCCCCCATATAGCCCCACTCCCAACCTGCTCCCCTTCTGGTCCTAACCACTGTCCCCCCAGTATTACCCCACTCCCAGCCTCTACCCCTACTGGTCCTACACTGCCCCCAATATAGCCCACCCCAGCCCTGTCCCCTACCCTGTCCTACACTGTCCCCCCATATTAGCCCCACTTCCCAGCCTGCTGCCCTACCTGTCCTACCACTGTCCCCCCATATAGCCCACTCCCAGCCCTGCTCCCCTTCTGTCCCCCCATATACCCCACTCCCAGCCCTGTCCCCTGTCACACTCCCCCCTATACCCCCACCCCAACCTGGCTCCCCTACTGTCCTACCACTGTCCCCCCATATAGCCCCACCCCCACCCCTACTGACTTCCCCCCTAGCTGCTCCCCTACTGTCCTACACTGTCCCCCCAATAAAGCCCACCCCCAAACCTGCTCTCCTATGTCTACACTGTCCCCCCATATAGCCCACCCAACCTGCTCCCTACTGTCCTAACACTGGTCCCATAAGCCCACTCCCAGCCTGCCCCCTAACGTCCTACACTGTCCCCATATAGCCCACTCCCAGCCTCTCCTACGTCCCTACACTGTCCCCATATAGCCCACCCAACTGCTCCCTCTGTCCGCATAGTAGCCCCACTCCCAGCCTGCTCCCTACTGTACCTACACTGTCCCCCCATATAGTCCCACTCCACCTGCTCCCCTACTGCCAGACACCTGTCCCCCATATAGCCTCCACTCCCAGCCTGCTCGCCTACTGTCCTACATCTGTCCCCCCATATAGCCCCACCCCCAACCTGCTCCCTACTGTCCGTACACTGTCCCCATATAGCCCCACTCCACCTGCTTCCCCTACTGTCCTACACGTCCCATATAGCCCAACCCAGCCTGAATCCCCTACTGCCTACACTGTCCCCCATATAGCCCACTCCCAGCTGCTCCCACTGTCCTACATGTCTCTTCTCTTCTTCTATATAGCCCACTCCCTTCTCTCTCTACTTTGTCCTACACTGTCCCCCCATATAGCCCACCCCAGCTGCTCCCCTACATGTCCTACACTGTCCCCTCATATAGCCCCACCCCAACCTGCTCCCCTACTGTCCTACACTGTCCCCCCATACTAGCCCCCTCCCAGCCCTGCTCTCCCTACTGTCCTAACACTGTCCCCCATAATAGCCCCACTCCCAGCCTGTTCTCCCAGCTACTGTCCCACCATATAGCCCCACTCCAACCCTGCTCCCTTCTGTCCTACACTGTCCCCATATAGCCCCACCCCCAGCCTGCTCCCTACTGTCCTACCTGTCCCCCGCCATATAGCCGCCGACCCCAACCTGCTCGCCGCCAGTCTCACTGTCCGCCCATAATAGCCCACTCCCGCTCTCCCCTAACTGTCCTACACTGTCCCCCCATATAGCCCCACTCCCAGCCTGCTCCCACTAGCTGTCCTACACTGTCCCCCATATAGGCCCACTCCCAGCCTGCTCCCCTACTGTCTACCTGTCCCCCATATAGCCCCACCCCCAACCGCTCCTACTGTCCTACACTGTCCCCCATATGCCCCATCCCAACGCTGCTTCCCCTACTGTCCCGCTACACTGTCCCCCCAATAGCCCACTCCCAGCCTGCTCCTCCTACTGTCCTACAATGTCCCCCATAATGCCCCACCCAACCTGCTCCCCTACTGTCCTACACTGTCCCCCCATATAGCCCCACTCCCTAACCTGCTCCCTACGGTCCTACACTGCCCCCATATAGCCGCCACCCCAACCTGCTCCCTACTGTCCACACTGTCCCCCCAATGCCCCACCCCCAACCTGTCCTACTGTCCTACACTGTCCCCATATAGCCCACCCCAACCTGCTCCCTCTGTCCTACACTGTCCCCCATATAGCCCCACTCCCAGCGTGCTCCCTACGGTCTACAACTGTCCCCATATACCCCACTCCCAGCCTGCTCCCCACTGTCCTACACTGTCCCCCTATAGCCCCACCCCAACCTGCTCCCCTACTGTCCTACACTGTCCCCCCATATACCCCCACTCCCAGCCTGCTCCCCTACTGTCCCTACTGTCCGCCCCATATAGCCCCACTCCCCAGCCTGCTCCCGCTACTGTCCTACACTGTCCCCCCATATAGCCCACTCCCCCTGCTCCCATACTGTCTACACTGTCCCCCATATAGCCCACTCCCCAGCCTGCTCCCCTACTAGTCTACCTGTCCCATATAGCCCCACTCCCAACCTGCTCCCCTCGTCTACACTGTCCCCATATAGCCCACTCCCAGCCTGCTCACCCTACTGTCCTACACTGTCCCCC
>NW_022279418.1:0-4995 GCF_000004195.4 Xenopus tropicalis
GGCAGAACAGCCCTATTGGGTTTATTTCATGGTTAAATGATTCCCTTTCTCTGTAATAATAAAACAGTACCTGTACTTGATCCCAACTAAGATATAATTACCCCTTATTGGGGCAGAACAGCCCTATTGGGTTTATTTAATGGTTAAATGATTCCCTTTTCTCTGTAATAATAAAACAGTACCTGTACTTGATCCCAACTAAGATATAATTAATCCTTATTGGGGGCAGAACAGCCCTATTGGGTTTATTTCATGGTTAAATGATTCCCTTTTCTCTGTAATAAAAAACAGTACCTGTACTTGATCCCAACTAAGATATAATTACCCCTTATTGGGGCAGAACAGCCCTATTGGGTTTATTTCATGGTTAAATGATTCCCTTTTCTCTGTAATAATAAAACAGTACCTGTACTTGATCCCAACTAAGATATAATTACCCCTTATTGGGGGCAGAACAGTCCTATTGGGTTTATTTAATGGTTAAATGATTCCCTTTTCTCTGTAATAATAAAACAGTACCTGTACTTGATCCCAACTAAGATATAATTACCCCTTATTGGGGCAGAACAGCCCTATTGGGTTTATTTCATGGTTAAATGATTCCCTTTTCTCTGTAATAATAAAACAGTACCTGTACTTGATCCCAACTAAGATATAATTACCCCTTATTGGGGGCAGAACAGTCTTATTGGGTTTATTTCATGGTTAAATGATTCCCTTTTCTCTGTAATAATAAAACAGTACCTGTACTTGATCCCAACTAAGATATAATTAATCCTTATTGGGGGCAGAACAGCCCTATTGGGTTTATTTAATGGTTAAATGATTCCCTTTTCTCTGTAATAATAAAACAGTACCTGTACTTGATCCCAACTAAGATATAATTACCCCTTATTGGGGGCAGAACAGCCCTATTGGGTTTATTTAATGGTTAAATGATTCCCTTTTCTCTGTAATAATAAAACAGTACCTGTACTTGATCCCAACTAAGATATAATTACCCTTATTGGGGCAGAACAGCCCTATTGGGTTTATTTCATGGTTAAATGATTCCCTTTTCTCTGTAATAATAAAACAGTACCTGTACTTGATCCCAACTAAGATATAATTACCCCTTATTGGGGGCAGAACAGCCCTATTGGGTTTATTTAATGGTTAAATGATTCCCTTTTCTCTGTAATAATAAAACAGTACCTGTACTTGATCCCAACTAAGATATAATTACCCCTTATTGGGGGCAGAACAGCCCTATTGGGTTTATTTCATGTTTAAATAATTACCCCATATCTGGAAAACCCCAGGTAACATGTGGCAAAATACACAACAGCTGTAATATTGTTTCTCTCTTTACTGAATCTTTAGACTATGGAAAGACTGGGGTGGGTCCCATTCACTTGCCTTCCCGGCATCTGAGTCAAAACGAAATTAAAATATTTCAAGTAGAATAATCAGAGCTGAAGCTGAGAGGATCTAACGGAGCTTGTTAGGAGAGACCCAGCCATGGAGCCAGAGCAGATGAAGGAGTACATTAAGGATTTCAGCCTGGATAACTGCGCCCGGGGGAATCAGGGCTATACCAGGGTCCTACTGCAGCTGTTTGGCTACGCAGGTCACGGCAAATCCTCCTTCATTAACTCCTGTAAGTACATCATGGACGACGCCGAATACACGGAATATGCAAAAGTCGCCGATTCCAGCAAAGGGCCCGAGACAATGATGAGAAATTCCTATCAGCTGGCAGACAATGTGACTCTGGTGGATAACAGAGGGGCGGCGAAGATGAACAAGATGGAGACGGGAGAAATCTACCTCCAGCTGGGTATGTGAGAGTGATAGTTCAACCTCTGGTTGGAATTGGTACTACAAATATGATTGTCCATAACTGCTAAGGGAGAGGGCTGAAGTCAGTGTTCATTGAAGTAGTTTACTCCAGCAAGGGAAGCGTTAAAGGTGCCCCCCTAGTTTTGCTATAGAAGTTGCCAAAAAACATAATTATAGATTATAGATAAAACTTCAATATAAATGCAAACAAATTGACAATAAACCCAACTGTAAAGCTGCCCCACGGCGCCTCCTAGTTCTCTATAGAAGTTGATGCAAAACGTAATTACACATGGAAACCGATTCTACTGACCCAAAACTTAATTATAGATGCAAGAGAAGTGACCAATGAGAATGCTGATTCCCAGCACTGTGTCAGGCCCCTTGCTGGTACCTTACATATAGAGATAATGATGTCATTTTCCCGTCATTATATGGCACAGGAATCAGACATGGGGATAAAGGGACAGACTTGTTCAGTGCTGGGAAACTGTGCTTAATGCTCCCAACTCCAATTGCAGGAACAGAGAACAGGGAGCCAGATTTATACAGATCAGCTGGGATTCTCATTGGAGGATTATGTTGCATATTAATTGGCCCTGGGGGGCTGGGTCTCACACACAGGCACATAATGAGCAAACTGGGGCACTAAGTACCATTTGCACGTTATTGACACAACATGGCCGCCCACACTGGGAGCCCCTCCTGTTGCTGGGGGCATAGTGCCCATTAGGAGCATTTTGGCACAAAATGGTATTGTTTCCCCCAACCAGAGTGTGGGCTCTATTAATCTGCACTTCCAGTGGGGCAAACAATTTTCCACTGATAGGTGCCCAGCTAGAGTGTTTTAACCTTTATGAGAACTGAAACTTACTTTGCTCGCAACATTACTTGGTATTTCACAACCGGTTTGTTTCCGGCAAATAAAACGGTTTTCTGCAAGGTAGTGGGTCTGTGCAAAGGTTCCCCTGTTTATAGAATGTTGTTTGGCCTACATGCTGTCTAACACAGTTTGGCCTCTCCCCAAGTTTGTTATTGTAGGTTTTAATAATGGTCCTATAGATATCAAAGGAGAGAGTAAGATGATACATCAATGACATGGGGGTTAGGTTGTTGTATTTGTTTTTGAGTGCAGGTATCTGATTTGTTATCTGGAATGGTTGTAACTTTTTAAAAAATATTTTCTTTCCTTGTACTCGATCCCAAATGAGATATAATAAATCCATATTGGAAGGAGAACAGTCCTATTAATATGCAAAAGAATCCTCCAATGAGAATCCCAGCTGATCTGTATAAATCTGGCTCCCTGTTCTCTGTTCCTGCAATTGGAGTTGGGAGCATTAAGCACAGTTTCCCAGCACTGAACAAGTCTGTCCCTTTATCCCCATGTCTGATTCCTGTGCCATATAATGACGGGAAAATGACATCATTATCTCTATATGTAAGGTACCAGCAAGGGGCCTGACACAGTGCTGGGAATCAGCATTCTCATTGGTCACTTCTCCTGCATTTATAATTACATTTTGCAACAGTAGAATTCTCATTGGTCAATTGGTAATAAAAGGGCATCAGATGATCAGATGGGATTTTCATTGGAGGATTATTTTGCATATTAATTGGCCCTGGAGGGCCAATTATAATTCAGAGTTACATTAAGCTTATCTTTAACAAAAGTATGCTGTAGGTCACATCGGTTTGTGTGTTTGGATCCACAGCATGTTCTAAAATCGAAATCATCCAATTAAGTCATTAATTAGGAGGTGCAAATTTGTTTTTTGCAGGAAACTTCTTACCATTGGATGAACCTGTCACATGGCAAACAGGATTTGAGGATATGCTGAGTAAAGTCTTAGTTTCTGAGGGGCAGGATCGTAGCAACGACTTTATTGTTCCGATATTTGTGTACAGGTAAGGGGCTTTAACACATCTAAATGCACAGTTGTTTTACTGTATGATCTCAAAAATATTTTTAGATATTGCTTTCTATAGCAATTACATAGTTTTATAGGGTTGAAAAAAGACCAGAGTCCATAAAGTAATCCCAGCACCCACAGCCTATACTGACCTATCTATCCACTCACATACAGACCCACACTGACCTATCTATCCACTCACATACAGACCCACACTGACCTATCTATCCACTCACATACAGACCCACACTGACCTATCCACTCACATACAGACCCACACTGACCTATCTATCCACTCACATACAGACCCATACTGACCTATCTATCCACTCACATACAGACCCATACTGACCTATCTATCCACTCACATACAGACCCATACTGACCTATCTATCCACTCACATACAGACCCAACTGACCTATCTATCCACTCACATACAGACCATACTGACCTATCTATCCACTCACATACAGACCCACACTGACCTATCCACTCACATACAGACCCATACTGACCTATCTATCCACTCACATACAGACCCATACTGACCTATCTATCCACTCACATACAGACCCATACTGACCTATCTATCCACTCACATACAGACCCATACTGACCTATCTATCCACTCACATACAGACCCATACTGACCTATCCACTCACATACAGACCCACACTGACCATCACTCACATACAGACCCATACTGACCTATCTATCCACTCACATACAGACCCATACGACCTATCTATCCACTCACATACAGACCCATACTGACCTATCTATCCACTCACATACAGACCCATACTGACCTATCCCACTCACATACAGACCCACACTGACCTATCCACTCACATACAGACCCATACTGACATACATAGACCCATACTGACCTATCTATCCACTCACATACAGACCCATACTGACCTATCTATCCACTCACATACAGACCCACACTGACCTATCCACTCACATACAGACCCATACTGACCTATCCACTCACATACAGACCCACACTGACCTATCCACTCACATACAGACCCATACTGACCTATCTATCCACTCACATACAGACCCACACTGACCTATCTATCCACTCACATACAGACCCATACTGACCTATCCACTCCATACTCTATCCACTCACATACAGACCCACACTGACCTATCCACTCACATACAGACCCATACTGACCTATCCACTCACATACAGACCACACTGACCTATCTATCCACTCACATACAGACCCATACTGATCTAT
>NW_022279419.1:0-5000 GCF_000004195.4 Xenopus tropicalis
ACTTACAAGCTAACTGCCCCATGAGTCCAATCAGTTGTGACCCTCCCAGCATGCCCCTTCCCTTCCGCTCATGCCACCAAGGCAAGGCAGGGAGCAGCCCAGGGGGGGGGGACTCACCGATGTTGGTGCTAAGCCGGGGCACGACGTGAGGGGGATGGGAGGCTGAAGTTTTCGTGCCGGCCGAGTGCAGACAGGACTCGTGTGCTGGGGCGTGGGTAGTGACGGACACCGGCTGTGCCCGCGATCGCCGGTACTCCTCCTGCACACTCTCCTCCGTCTGCAGCAACACCGAGTACTGTGGCAGAGAAACAGACTCCCCCCATCAGGTACATGGGTGGGCGCTACCCTGCTCCTTGGCAGTGCCATAGCTTATAGCGCAGCACACCCAGTGCCCAGCCCCCATCACTCACCTGCAGGCAGGGGGATCTCCCCGTCAGAGAAACTGAATGTGCCAATCACGTCTTCTCCTATTTTATACACCGTCTTAAAGATGCAGAAAGTGCCAACGCGCCCGCGTGCTGTTACTGATATTAAACTGATCTGCAAGAGAAAATGGCGCCGTCGGGACCATGGGCAGGGCGGGTGTAACAGCGGGCACAGGTCCCCTGTCTGGATGCAAGTGACAGCGAAGGTGCCCCTAATGTACAAAGTGAGTACTGACAGCCTCATTGCCCCCATGCCCTACTAACAGATCGGCCCAATACCCAGAATCCCCGGGCACAGGGCAGGCTGCAGCTCAGGAAAGAGGGTGACCAGCCAACACCCAGAATTCCAAGGAAATAGTAGGAGCAGTAAGGGAGAGGCATGCCAGGGAAGGGCAGTTATTAATCGGTAGGACTGATCCAGCCCCAGTGACTAGATGCCAATATGGTGGCACAGGGCGGGTTAATACTCACGCAAAGTCCGGCGCGACGTCAGCGCCATAAGAATCTCCACAGCCGAGTCCAACAGCCTCGAGTCTTTCTTGCCACCCCTCTCATCCAGGAAGGTTTAGAAGGGCGCAAACCTCATCCTCTGTGGGGCTGGAAGTTCTGCAGCGCTGGAACCAGAATGTCCACAATTACTGGGGTACCTAAACCTTGGGAAAGTGTGCCCAGGGCCGGGGCCCCAAAAGGCAGAGAGAGCCTATGGGTGCCCCAAAAGGCAGAGAGAGCCTATGGGTGCCCAAAGGCAGAGGAGAGCCTATGGGTGCCCCAAAGGCAGAGAGAGCCTATGGTGCCCCAAAAGCAGAGAGCCCCCAAAAGGCAGAGAGAGCCTATGGGTGCCCCAAAAGGCAGAGAGAGCCTATGGGTGCCCCAAAAGGCAGAGAGAGCCTATGGGTGCCCCAAAAGCAGGGAGATGAAGGCAGAGACGCCCATGGGTGCCCCAAAAGGCAGAAGAGAGCCTAGGCCTAGAGCCTATGGGTGCCCAAAAGCCTATGGGCCTAAGAGCAGACCTAAAAGGCAGAGACCTGATGGGTGCAAAAGGCAGAGAGAGCCTATAGGTGCCTAAAAAGTGCACCCCTATTCTGCAATTATTGAGCTCTTCTAGCTGATTATGATTATAGATCTAGCCCCAGACGCTACTACTAGCCGGCTAATGACTCCACTAGCCACCCAATCGCTAGCAGCCCATCGGTCACAAGCCAGTGGCACACAGGCCTACCCTGTAGTTTGGCTACAGAGCTCCTCATATACCCCAAGGCTGCCCTACTAGGACCCATTATATATAACCCAGCCTGGTGTGTAGTATGTTGCACAGCACCTTCAGATGCAAGTGGCCCCTGGAATGAATGATGTGGCCCCACAATGTGCCTTTTGGGACGTGGCCCAAGGCTAAATACCCCCGTGAGTACCCTGCAAGAGGTATTAGCTGCCTGTTCTCATTCCAACTCCCAGAATGCTCAGCTGCTCCGCCCCCTTGCACACAGGGAATGATCAGGTCAGCCAGTAGCCACAGCTCCTCAGGGGCGGAGCCCCACCTGCCCTTAGTGCCCAATCCCAACTTAACTGGGGCCCTGGGACTTACCTGCAGCAGCAGGAGAACGCGGAATGGAACCCGCAGGAGCTGGATGGGGCAGTTAACCCTTTGGCAGCCGATGGTCAGTTTGTAGACATACTTCACCGACTGCCCCGGAATGAAGGAGGAGCAGCGAGGGCAAACTCTCACTGTAGGAGTCTGTGAGCAAAGATACTCATTACTATCTCTTCAGCCAGGAATTGGTTACATTCCAAAGCATTCCCTTCCCCATGGGACACAATGGGTTCCCCCCACCAGACACAATCGTTTAGTAAAGGATTAATTTGCCCAAGGGTCGTCAACAAGATGGACGTGTCCTTGCATGCTGCAGCTACTACATGGAGTATATTAGTGCCCCTCCCAGAGTGCAGGATATCGGACTTCGGACTAAGGGCGACGTGCAAAGCAGAAGCCAAGGCCCCAGGACAGAGAGCATTTCTATTATCCAGGAGTGGAGACAGGAGCCGGGGGCCAAACTCAGCTGCCTGAAGGGCCCATAAGCCTACAGTGTAACTAACTGACGCCATCTACTGACCAATCAGATCAGGGAGCGCATCGGTTCATCGATGCAGTTCTTGGTCCGACGGCTCATAATTCGATCGTTTGGCCCTAAGGCACAAATAAGCCCAATATGGTGCCACGCCCCCCCCCAATCTCCCAGAAGGACACGGCCGTGCTCTCACTCACTTACAGGATTTAGGACTCTCCAGGGTCCAAGCGCAGGTCACAGAGAATAAGATTTTGGGGGGAGTGGAGAGGATGCACTGGCCCGCTCGCCTGCAAAATAAAACACAATATGGGCCTTATGGGCCCATATACAGGGAGGCAGAGACCCACCCCAGGGGCCCATATATACAGAGGAGCAGAGACCCACCCAGGGCCGTATACAGGGAGCAGAGACCCACCCGGGGCGCCATATACAATGGGAGCTAGAGACCCACCGGGCCCATATACAGGGAGACAGAGACCCACCAAGGGTGCCCGATAATTACCAGGGAGCAGAGAACCCACCCGGCGCCCATATAACAGGAGAGCCATAGCAAAGACCACCACTCCGAAGAGAGCCAATAAGTACAGGGAGCAGAGACCACCCGTGCGCCAATATACAGGGGAGCAGAGACCCCCCGGGCCATTATACAGGGGCAAGAGACCACCGGGCTCTGTATACAGGTAGCAGAACCCACCGCGGGGGCCCATTATAACTAGGGAGCAGAGACCCCGGGCCCATTCAGGGAGCCAGAGAGCACCTCCGTGAGCCAATCTACGACGGCAGAGGACCCAACCCGAGGGCCCATATTACAGGCTGCTCGCAGAAGACCCAACCCAAGGTGCCCGGTTACAGGAGGCAGAGACTCCACCCGAGCGGCCCATATTAACAGTGGCCACTGCATGATGAGCCCTCGCCGCTGGCCCAGTTTATACAGGAGTGAGTCAGAAGACCTCCCAACCGGAGGCGCCGCTATACAGGGAGCAGAGACCCACCCGGGGCCATATACAGGGAGCAGAGACCCACCCGCGTAGAGCCCATATACAGGGAGCAGAGACCCACCGGGACCCATAACAGGAGCACGCGACACCACCCGGGGCCATACCCATATTACAGGAGGATCAGAGACCCACCCGGCGGCCCGTAACAGGAGCAGAGAGCCCACCCGCGGGCCCTATACAGGAGGCAGAGACCACCCGGGCCCATATACAGGGAAGCATGAGAGCTCCACCCGGGCGGCCCATATAACAGGAGCAGAGGACCCAACCCGGGGCCCATAACAGGGAGTAGAGAACACCACCCAGGGCCCATATACATGGGAAGACAGAGACCCACCCGGGGCCCATAATTTACAGGGAGCAGAGACCCACCCGGGGCCACATATACAGGGGCAAGCAGACCCACCCGGGGCCCCATATACAGGGAGCAAGAGACCCCACCCGGGCGCCCGTATACAGGAAGCAGAGGACCCACCGTGGCCCTTATTACAGCGGAGCAGAGACCCAACCGGGCCCATATACAGGAAGCAGAGACCCACCCGGGGCACCATAGACAGGAGCAGAGACCCACCCGCGGGCCATCAAATACAGGAGCTTAGAGGACCCACCAGGGCCCATACAATACGGAGTAGAAGACCACCCGGGGACCAATATAACAGGGGCAGAGAACCCCAACCTGGGCGCCCATAACAGGGAAGCAGAGACCTACCCGGGCCCATATAACAGGGAAGCAGAGACCTACCGGGGCCCATATTACAGGGAGCAGAAAGAGCCCCCATCCTCACCTCTGTTTGGGAACAAATACGAGTCTCGTTCTCGCCTGCACTCGTCGGCTCCTCATTGGCCGGTAGATGGACACGACTCTCGGCTGGCATGGAACTTGGCAATGAATCTGCGGCACTAGCCATGCCAGGGTCTCAACTGGAGGGACAGACAGGCAGGAAATCGAGTGTCAACAATATTATAGGTGAGAGAGAGGCAGAGAAGCAGGGTGGGCAGGCAAAGAGAAAGTAAGAGGGATTAGAGAGAGAGCGCAGGGGTGTGAACAGGATAGAGAGAGAGACAGAAGGTATGGCAGGGGGCAATTTTTCTGCCAACAATTATTGCAGCGCAGGGGAAGATGTTGGAAGGGAGGGAACAGAGGCGACAGGCGGAAGATGTTGAGTGAACCTGAGGGGACAGGGAAGTGATAGATTGGGGGGAACCTGAGGGACAGGGAAGAGTTTGTGAACCCTTGAGGACATGGAGGGAAGATGATGTTTGGGGGGGTAACCTGCCAGGGACAGGTGTGTGGGGAAGATTGTGGTGAACCCTCGCCATGAATGGACAGTGAGAAAAGAGTGATCCTGGTGGGAACCTGGAGGAGCGGACAGGGGTAAAGTATGAATGTTGGGGATCCCTGGTATGGGATAGATAGTAAAAACCTGCGTTCATGGCTGAGCTCAGGGGAAGATGATGTTGGGGACCTGAGGGACAGGGAACAGATGATGTTGGGATTGTAATAGGAGTATACCCTC
>NW_022279420.1:0-4968 GCF_000004195.4 Xenopus tropicalis
GACTTCTGGGATAAATTCTGTCGAAATTTCGCCCAAGAATTTTTAAAATTTTCCAATGTTAACTGTTCAAATATCTAAAAATACAAACAATGCATCATTAGTTGAAGCCCTAAAAACAACACTCACGTGCGTAGCAATTCAATAAGTAAACACACAAATACATATAATTCAGTCAACGATTTCAAAATCCAACATTTTTAAAAATTTGTAATTTAACCAATTAAAGAATCTTTGAAAATATAAACATTTTTAAAAATTTGTAATTTAAATATTTAAAGAATATTTTAAAAATCTCATATATAAATTTTTAAAATCTTGTAATTTAACAAATTAAAGAATCTTTGAAAATTAATATATAATATTTTGAAATTTGTATTTAAATTTAAAATATACATAAATTTTAAAATTTGTTATTCAAATATATAAATAATCTTTAATCTTTAATCTTTAATCTTTAATCTTTAATATAAAATTTAGAAAATTTATATTTAATAATTTTTGAATATTAATAGGATCTTCTATAGTTATTATAAGAAATTTTTAAAAATTAACAGGATCTTTGATATTTATTATAAGAAATTTTTAAAATTGATATTTTGGATATTAAAGCAATCTTTTATGATTACTATGAGACATTTTTAAAAATTAACAGGATCTTCTATAGTTACTATAAGAAATTTTTAAAATTGACAGGATCTTTGATATTTATTATGAGATATTTTTAAAATTGATATTTTATATATCAAACAATCTTTTATAGTTACTATGAGACATTTTTAAAAATTGTTGATTTTATTGTAAATTTATCGAAACGTTTGATCGCGATTATAAATCGCGATTTATCCAAGCATTTTTTGCAAATCTCAATCCAAATCGTACCCCAGCTTTTGGTGGTTGCTGCACGAAAGCTTACGTTCTGGACGCATCATTCGGTTGGTCCAGCGCTGACGCCCCAACGATCATGGGACCTACTTTTTGAAAGGAATCCTATGACGTTCGATGGCAATGATGACGGTCAGCTCGACCAGGCCCTCCATGAAATCGATTCGCTCGCAGCGGCGACGGTCGCGGCGCAGAGGGATGCGACTGCATCAGGCGTGACTTCTGCGACCGGTGGTGAGGCGGCTGCCGTGCCCGGTGACGGTGCGCTTGAGGCTGAGGTCGAGGAAACGCAAGAGCAGCGCCAACAGCGGATGGATGAGCTGGCTCGTAGGCGCGAACTCCTGCGTCAGCGTGCACAGCGACAGCGTGATCGCGGGCGCCGTGAGCTGGAGCGCTCGATCAGTGGTGCAATCGGTCTGGTGGTCAAGGTCTCCCTCAATGACCGGTCTATCGCTTCGCACTACGAAAGGTTCGCCGGTCTGATCGACAATGCCGTCTACGTCCTCAGCCGTCGCGGAGCCCTGGTGTTGGGTGCCGAGCGTTCTGAAAAGCTGATGGAGCAGGCTCAGGAGCTGATTTCCGCCTATGTGTTCATGGCGGCTGAAGCCCAGCGCTCCACCGATGCTCTGGTGGCCGCGAACTCCGCAGCGCAGCTTGAATGGGAGACACCCACCTACCAGAAGCCTACGCTGGAATTGGAGGTGCACGTCAAGACCAAGGCCGGGTCCAAGATCGCCGCTGCCGCGCATCAGTGGGACAAGGCGATCTACAACCTTTCCGTGATGTCTTGGAACGATGCGGCTTCGGATTCACAGGTTGATGAAGCACGGCAGCGCGAGCGCAATGCACTGGCTCGAATCTTCAACTTCCTGTCCCAGGTCGTCACAGGCATGCGCAAGGCCACGCAGCCCAGCGAGGCCGCAGCGCGCACCACCAGGAGCGAAGGTGGTGGCCTCGGCACGGGTGGGGGCTTGGCGGGTGGTGCCGAGGCAGTCGAGCTTGGCGACGTCGGCGAGAAGATTGCCTCGACCTGATCGGAATGCGCGGCAAACCCCGCCCTTCATGGTGGGGAGGCGCGCAGACCGCAGGTCTTCTCTGTGGCGCTTGATGTGGCGTGCGTTAGCAAGAGGGGGAGCATTCGATGGATCATGAAGCGTTGCTGGATGCGCTCAACCAGGAACAACGCGAAGTGGCCGAATGCCGCTCGCACTGCCTGGCCGTCGCGGTTCCCGGTGCTGGCAAGACCAAAACGCTGGCGATAAAAGCTGCACTGCTTCTCGATCAGGGGGCTTCGGTCACTGCAGTGACCTTCACGCGTGATTCAGCCATCGAATTGCGGGATCGGATCATTACTCAGGCTGGCATGGAGCATCTGCCGCGCCTGCTGGTGGGGACCTACCATTCGGTCGATTTGCTGATGGCGTTCCCCAGCAAAGCCAAATCCGTCATGGGTCGCGACATCCTGGCCAAGGGCTACTCAAAGCTCCGCAAGCCGTGGAAGGTGATCAAGGAAGGGCTGCGCCGCAGCGCGGTGGACAGGGCGATCCAGGCATCCGGTTTGGAGTTGGACCTACAGATGGCTACGGCCCTCATCGAGGCGGTAAAAGCAGGGCAGCACGCACCATCGTCACAAGAGCAGGACTTGGTGGATGTCTACAAACAGGTGCTGGATCGGCATCAGGTCATCGATTTCCAGGACATCTTGTTGTTGACCAATGCCTGGATGAAAAGTGGTGACATCTCCCCTCTGGCCACAGACCATTTGCTTCTGGATGAATTTCAGGATACGGATTTGCCGCAGCTCGAATGGTCCTTGGCCCATGCCCGCAACGGCTCTATCAGCACCGCCGTGGGAGATGATGACCAGAGCATTTATGCATTCCGGCGTGCACTGGGCTACAGGGGGATGAGGGACTATGCGGAGGCACTGGGCGCCAGGACGATCACGCTGGGATTGAATTACCGCTCGCATGCCGAGATACTTGCTCCGGCAGACAGGTTGATCGCAGGAAATTTGGACCGTATGACCAAAACGCTCATCTCGCATCGTGGTGGAGGAGGGGCTATCAGTTGGGAGCATTTCGGGGATCGCCAGGCCGAAGCACGGGCCATTGCCGATGCGTTGGAGAAGCGCTGGATTGACGGAACATCTGAAACGGCGGCAGTGCTCGCCAGAACCAATCGCCGCCTCGATGACGTAGAGGCGTACTTGGTGCAGCGCGGTGTTCCCTATGTGCGCTCAGGCGGCTCCGATTCCATTCTTGACAGTACGCCTGCTGCGGCCTTGCTGGGTGGCTTGCATGCATTGGTAGTTCCTGATCGCAAAGCCACGGATGTACTGCTTGCCTGGTATGGCATTCCAGAGTCGGACCTCATCGAACTGCATAGGGTGTTCCCGAAGGGGGTCTTGGTACAGTCTGGACGTTTGAACCTTCCGACTGTGGTTCCATCACTTTCTCCGCAAGGCAAAGATACCGTCAACCGCTTGTCGCGCCGGTTCGAGGAGTGGCGCATCTTCCTCAATACGGGGGGGACTGGGGGGGTACGGTTTGTCGTAGAGCAGCTGTGTGAGGACTTGCGCCTGGGCGTCAAGAACAAGCGAGATTTGAGGGCACTGGAGGTCTTGGTCGAGATTGTGGTGCCCAGTGGCGATGATCGGGAAGTCAGGGATATCCCACTGGCGCAACGGCTCAAGGAATTGCATGCCTTGCAGTGGGGGGGTGACAAGGACGCGGGGGAAAAGACAGATGGTACGCCACCAGTCATCCTTACGACGGCGCATTCAAGCAAGGGCCTGGAGTACGAGTGGGTCTGGATCGTTGGCGCGGAGATGGGGACGTTCCCTGATGAGACCAGCGCCATCCAGGAAGAGCGCAGGCTGTTTTATGTGGCCATGACGCGGGCCAAGAAGGTGCTCTGGATGAGCGGGGCGGGGACGGGAGGGATTTCTCGGTTCATCCTCGAATGTGACGCAGAAAGAGCGCCCTTGGGGATGTTCAAGACCAGAATTTCAAGAATCTGATCCTGGACTATCCGCGCCAGGCGCTGCAATTCTTCGCCCCTGACGAAGCCAAGAACATCGACGACAGCGCAGTCATCACCCCCATCCGCCAGGAGCAGCTCAAAAACCGCCTGGGCGACCGCTTCTACGAACTGGACGTGCCGCTTCAAGTCGAATGGCCCGACGGCCGCCATGCCGCGCTGCTGTTCCTGCTCGAAGAAGAAACCGACCCGGCCCGGTTTTCCATCCACCGCCTGGTGAGCTACTGCGCCAACCTGGCGGAACTGATGGACACCGACCGTGTGGTACCCATCGTCATCTTTCTGCGCAGCTGCCCGGACATCCGCAGGGACCTGCGCCTGGGTGTTGACGGCGTGAATTTTCTGTCCTTCCACTACATCGCCTGCGTATTGCCTGACATCCCCGCCGAGCAGTACAAGGACAGTACCAACATCGTTGCACGCATCACCCTGCCCACCATGCACTACGTCCGCGAGCAGGTCATCGACGTGATGGCCTGGGCGCTGCGTGGCCTCGACACACTGGAGACCAACGGCGACAAACGCATCAAGTACCTGGACTTCATCGACACCTACAGCCAGCTTGAAGATAATGAACGCCAGCTTTTCAAACAACGCTACCCCAAAGAGGAGAAAACCGTGACTAGCATCGTCCAACGCGCCATTCACCAAGGCCTGCTCATGGGCCGTCAGGAAGGCCACCAGGAAGGCCGTCAGGAAGGCATGCTCATGGGCCATCAGGCAGGCCACCAGGAAGGCGAGGCCACCGTGCTGCTGCGCCAGCTTGTCCGGCGCTTCGGCCCGCTGGGTGGGCCGCTGACCGAGCGGGTGCGCACGGCCAGTTCCGCGCAGCTGGAACAGTGGGCCGACAACATCCTCGATGCCCGCACGCTGGACGAGGTCTTCGGCAACCATTGATCGGAATGCGCGGCAACCCCCGCCCTTCAGGTCGGGGAAGGATAGTGCGAACGCCGCGTCCTAGAATTTTGCTGGCGTGCTACGCCGTCGCATGTGTCTCGATGCTTCTGAATGGAGTGCTTTGCAGCATGCTCCTGCCGTACTGCC
>NW_022279421.1:0-4956 GCF_000004195.4 Xenopus tropicalis
GTACCCCATAGCAACCAGTCAGCACTCATCTTCCCTTAGTTACCGTAATTAACAGGTGATTGGTGGGTGGCCCATCTCCCTTAAGGGGCCCCAGCCCAGTTGACTGGATCAGAAGACCAATGAAATTCAGACTTTGGCGTAAGTGCTTATTGGCTGTCGTGGCTAATGCCGGCCTATGGCGGGGCGACTGTATCTGCCCTATGGTGGTACCAGGCTACAAACTGAGGGGGGGGGGGGGCTTAGATATTGGATCACTAGTGGTTTAAAGGGGAACTTTAACCAACATTTCTATTTGTCCAATATAAGAAGTGGCTTCTGCTTCGCTGCTCTCAGTACTTTTGGGTTTGGCCGGGGGCCACAGGGCATTTGGCCGGGCTCTATCAGTACACGAATAACCACGTATCACATGACAAACATGGCGCCCGTCCCATAGCTCCGCGTGCGCAGCCCGTGCCGGGGGCCATTGGCTCTGCATGGAGAACTTGTTTACCAGCCCTGGCCGCCTCGTGTTCAGCTGTTCCGGGCAGCGCCTGGGGGGCACAACACACTTTAAATAGCCCCTGGCTGCCAGTCAAGGTGCCAACCTCCAGTCTGTGCACGGAGCTGGTCCCTGGGAAATGCAACTGGGCAGCAGAGCTAACACTTTATTTGGTAAATCAGGCGCTCGTTAGTGGCAGCCTATTAACCCTGCCCCGATGATTTTGGGGGGGGGGGGGCAAAGGCAGGAAGTAGCAACAGGGCTGTGATGATGAAGGTTGGGCAGGTTCTTCTTCATGACCCAACAGAACAATCATATAGATTCCTGCTATGTGCCCAGGCTCCGCCTCCAACAGAGGTGATAAAGGGCAGGAACCAATGGTGACATTGGGGTTCTCCCATGCTGGTGATGTCATAAATTGCCCCAGATATTAGCTTATTACCCCCAGGGGGCTCAGTGGGAGGTGGGGGGGTAGAATCTGTTTAAAGAGACCAATGAACAGACACAGATTCTATAAAAGAATATTTAATGCTTCAGTTTCAAGTATCCTGAGGTGCAGTTACACCCCGGCCGAGTGAGGGGGCGCTGTGCAGAGATCCCCCTGTATCTTGTTACCCCACAAGCTGCTGCTTATACCGAGAGAGGCAGTACATCAGAGGAACCCAAGTGGGCGGTGCCAGAGTCGGGCTATAGGGCCACCTACCAGAGCCCCCGTCAGTGTGGGCAGCTCAGCGGCCGAGGGCAAGTGGGTCACCCCAGGCTGGGCAGCTCGGGGAGGTTTGGGCCTCAGCGGTGCTGGTAGTAGTAGGTGAACTTCCTTAGTTCCTCCCAGAAGAGCAGGCTGAGGATGGTGTGGGGGCCCAACCGGATGTAGGCGGGCATGATGCCCTTGTACAGGGCAAGAACCCCCTCCTTGTGAATGATCTTCAGGATGCAGTCCAAGAAGCCCCGGTACAGGCGACCCTAGGTGGAAACCAGAGGAGACCATGGTAGTGATGCCAGGGGGTGACCCACTATGGTGCCTGGGCGGTACCACAAGAACCAACCCACCCCCCTCTGTCCTCCACTCATAATACCCAGATGCCCATCAACTGCCCATCAATGGAACCAAAAGTCCATGATGCACCCTAGTGTCCACTGCCCCATGACATCACCACTACCCCATGACATCACCACCACCCCATGACATCACCACCATCCCATGACATCACCACCATCCCATGACATCAGCACTGCCCCCATGACATCAGAGTACTCAATTGCCTACTTGTGCTGGGGTTGCTCAGCCAATCAACTGCCCTGTTTGCCAGAAATGGGGGACAGAAAACTCCCATCATCCTATGCTAGGCATTTGTCATATGGACGTTTGAGGTGCTTGAAGGTCCTTCAACTCATAGTCCAACTGGTAGGTTTTGGGGCAAATATGGCCCTCCATGCATGTTTCTAGCCCCCCAATTAGCCACAGGACTTGAGTGGTGGAAAAGTTGAGCTACCCCGGCCCTGGACTACAGAAGGGCTTTAGTATTGATGTCTGATTGGACTCACCTTGCCCGAACTGTCCACCGGCTGGTTGTACAATCGAGTACTGACCACATCGAATGGAGTCATCGCTATGGCAACACCGATGCTGCTGATCATCCCACCAGTGAGAGCCACCAGCCAACTGTCATGGGGAAACCACTGCGGAACCAGGAGAGAGAGAGAGAGAGACCTGTCAGCAGAACTGGAGGAACAGACCCAAGAACCATATCCAACCACAAGCCCAACCCAAACACCGACACCCCGCAATCTCTAGCGCTGGGCAAAAGCAATCATAGACTCAAGAACCTGACCTTCAGCCTGGGGATATCCAACCGCCCAGCCCAGAGACCTTCATCCCAGTGATGTTCAACCCCCCAGCCCAGAGACCTTTATCCTGGGGATATCCAACCACCCAACCCAGAGACCTTCAGCCTGAGGATATTCAACCCCCCAGCCCAGAGACCTTCAGCCTGGGGAAATCCAACCCCCCCGCCCAGAGACCTTCAGTCTGGGGATATCCAACCACCCAGCCCAGAGACCTTCATCCTGGGGATATCCAACCACCCAGCCCAGAGACCTTCATCCTGGGGATATCCAACCCCCCAGCCCAGAGACCTTCAGCCTGGGGATATCCAACCCCCCAGCCCAGAGACCTTCATCCTGGGGATATCCAACCACCCAGCCCAGAGACCTTCATCCTGGGGATATCCAACCACCCAGCCCAGAGACCTTCAGCCTGGGGATATCCAACCCCCCAGCCCAGAGACCTTCATCCTGGGGATATCCAACCCCCCAGCCCAGAGACCTTCAGCCTGGGGATATCCAACCCCCCAGCCCAGAGACCTTCATCCTGGGGATATCCAACCCCCCAGCCCAGAGACCTTCATTACGCCATTTTCACGACACGTATCTCGTACCTGCTGCTTTTTCACCCACTCTTTGGCGTTGGCGAACGTTGCCAGTTGCACGGCCGAACCCACCATGACACGAGGCACCGCCCCATTCACTCCCCGCCATAATCCCAGGATTCCCTGCTTCTTGTAAATGGTTTCGAAGGCGCTGCTCACACTCTGGGGGAGGAGAGAAACAGAGAAGAGCTGAGTCCTACGTGCTTTACAGTTTACTTGCCCTTTAAACTAGAGCTGGGCGGGGCCTGAGCACTCACAGAACCGGTTCTTTGACTTTGGGTCAAGGGTGCCAGAGACTTTGTGTGGTTACTGGGAACATAAATAGACTCAACACTACGCACCAACAGTTCTGCCCCATTAGCCCTAGCTACTGCCCCCATATTCTACCCCAGTGGGGGGTAAATCAATCTGTGCACCCCATGGAGGCCCCCCAGTATCTGTATAATGACTGTCTGTAACCAGGAGCAAAAACAGCCTGGGGGCCCCTGTGAGAAATGGTGCAAGGGCCCCACCACCATGAGCAGCTACTGAGGGCCCCGGAGTTGCCCCCCTGTTTCCCAGGCTGTATATCTGCCCCCCCTCCCTCCAAATGCAGGCGTGAGGGGAGGGGCCACGTGCTGCAAGGGCTCCGCCTCTTCCTCAGTGATCAGTGGTTATTAAATGTAATTGCTTTGCCTGTTCCCTGGTTCTGACTCCTGAACCAATGTAACAGTTCTGGTAATGATTTGGCTTCAGCTACATTGTGGCAGGAGTCAGAACCAGCAGTGCAGACAGAAAAATGCTGCTTTCAATATCAACTCAATGTTCATATAAATATCCCACGGGTTGGACTCAGCTCCCCCCCCCCGCGGCCAACACCCCCCCGCACCCCTCCCATTCTGTAACTCAGCAAAATGCTGTGGGTGGGGGCTGGGCGGGAGTTGGTGCCAAGGTTACAGAGAAGCCAATACGTGTGGTTATGTAATCCCCCCCCCCTTTGCCCCCGACTCCCAGCAGCTCAGTCTTACTTGGGGGCAGTCAGTTGCCCTCTGGTCACTCACCTGATGGTTGTGCTGATGTCCCACCGCAATGGCCGCCACTGTCTGTGCCTGTAGGTGGGTCTTTACCTGCACCAATCAGAAGCAGAGAAACAGGATCAGCACATAAATCCCACCATAACATGTCACTTACCTGGTAATCAGAGCTTACAATCAGAAGGGGGTATACAGTTACCCAGGGGGAGGTTCCTGCCTGACCATGGGAAAGAGAGCAGCCCAGGAGCAGGAAGTACAGAGAATCAGAGCTCTGTACCTGGGTAAGTACTGGGGGAGATTGGATTCACTTACCCGGGGGGGGGGGTTCCTGCCTGACCATGGGAAAGAGAGCAGCCCAGGAGCAGGAAGTACAGAGAATCAGAGCTCTGTACCTGGGTAAGTACTGGGGGGAGATTGGATTCACTTACCCAGGGGGAGGTTCCTGCCTGACCATGGGAAAGAGAGCAGCCCAGGAGCAGGAAGTACAGAGAATCAGAGCTCTGTACCTGGGTAAGTACTGGGGGGAGATTGGATTCACTTACCCAGGGGGGGTTCCTGCCTGACCATGGGAAAGAGAGCAGCCCAGGAGCAGGAAGTACAGAGAATCAGAGCTCTGTACCTGGGTAAGTACTGGGGGAGATTGGATTCACTTACCCGGGGGGGGGGTTCCTGCCTGACCATGGGAAAGAGAGCAGCCCAGGAGCAGGAAGTACAGAGAATCAGAGCTCTGTACCTGGGTAAGTACTGGGGGGAGATGGGATTCACTTACCCAGGGGGGGTTCCTGCCTGACCATGGGAAAGAGAGCAGCCCAGGAGCAGGAAGTACAGAGAATCAGAGCTCTGTACCTGGGTAAGTACTGGGGGAGATTGGATTCACTTACCCAGGGGGAGGTTCCTGCCTGACCATGGGAAAGAGAGCAGCCCAGGAGCAGGAAGTAGAGAGAATCAGAGCTCTGTACCTGGGTAAGTACTGGGGGGAGATTGGATTCACTTACCCAGGGAGAGAAAGCTTCAACAAGATTACCTCGCTAACCTC
>NW_022279422.1:0-4911 GCF_000004195.4 Xenopus tropicalis
GAGGGGGAAGAAGAGAAGGGAGGGAAGAGAGGGATGGAGGGAGTGCATGGTCCTGTCTCTTTGGACTCCCATTTCCACAGGGGGTAGATGCTGCTGGAGAAGCTGAGGTGGAGAAAGGTCTCAATAAGAAGATTAAGCCCTAAGGAATGCAAGGCCTTAGTGAATAGGGATTAGGGACCCCATGAATGAGAAGAAGTTAGAGACAGGCAGGTCCAGTTATAGAAGGCTCTAGGAATATTAGACAGACAGTGTGAGATAGTAAGAGCAGCTTTGTGCTCCACTGAGGAGAGTTAGAGGAGGGTAATACCCTGGTTGGTACTTGTACTGTAGGGACTCCAGATGGTAGGGCTCAGAGATAGAGAGTGAAATCCCTTGTTGCTGATACTGCGGGGGGTTAGGGGTGCAGTCGGGGTGCCTAGGGGGTACGGGGATGCGGCCGGTGGGGGCACCTGCAGGTACCCTGGGGTGGCAGCTTCGGTGGGCCCTGCACCCCCAGTCCCACCCTGGTGCTGGTTGCAAGGCAAAGTGATACATGCCTAGTATGTAAAGAAATGTAAAGCAAATTAACGTCTCAGGGTGCACTAGTGTGTATAGAATTGTATGAACTAAGAATAAGGGACACACCTGAAAACTAGGCACCCCTGTTTGCACTTTTAAAACAAACTTTGTGCCTAAATGAAAATCATCTACTATTTAAAATTCAGAGAGAGAAAAAGAAAGAAAAGGTGTTAAAACCAATGTTAACCTTATACCTATTTAAGGAGTACCGTGGGCTAACCTGTAGCCAGCAGATCCTGGATTTAGTTATATTATTGCGAATTACCTTGGGTATAAATATCACCTCCCATGTAAGCACTCAAAGAACAAAATGGAACAATCCAGAGAAACAAGGACACACATTGTAACTGTCCTACAGACCAGAGGCAACTGTGCAGAATATTTCATCTTTTATCCAAACATCCAAACAGGTGTGTCTCTCCTATTCTTAGTTAGTATATATAGACTTCGCACTGGTTGGGGAACCTGGGAAAGTGCAATAAATACATAAATAGCAAAAACTAGAACAAAAAGTAAATGATGAATCAAAACAGCAAAAATTGAATTTTATATTAGAAAAACTAAAAGGAATATTAAATCCACTCTGCAAAGAAGGAATCTACTGGCTCCAAACCAGAAACTCCATACAGTAAATCCCAACTCAGCCCTGGGGGATGGGAAGATGGGGGGATGGGGGGCTCCCCTGGAATATACTGTAGAATATTTATAAGGCAAAATCTGTGTTTGTAGAGGCAGGTGATACAGCTAAAAATTCATAATTTACATTATTAATCATGTGATTGGCAGTAGCACCAAGAGGTAACTACAAACAGAACATGGAGCTACTTAACATGGAACAACCCTAAGGGGCTGATTTACTAAGACACGAATTCCGACCGAATTGGAAAAATTCCGATTGGAAAACGAACATTTTGCGACTTTTTCGTATTTTTTGCGATTTTTTCGGTGACTTTATGACTTTTCGGAAATTATCACGACTTTTTCGTTACCAATACGATTTGCGCGAAAAAACGTGAGTTTTTCGTACCCATTCCAAAAGTTGCGCAAAATCTTGCAATTTTTTTCGTAGCGGTAAAACGTAAAAGGCGCGATGTTTCCCGCAAGTTTTAACACTACGAAAAAATCGCGATTTTTCGCGCAAGTTTTAACGCTACGAAAAATCGCAAGATTTTGCGCAACTTTCGGAATGGCTACGAAAAACTCGCGTTTTTTCGCACAAATCGTATTGGTAACGAAAAAGTCGCGAAAATTTTCCGAAAAAATCGCAAAATACCGATCATTATGAAAAAAACGCAATCGGACGCATTCGGCCCGTTCGTAGGTTAGTAAATGTGCCCCTTAGGGTGAAGACACACAGAGCTACTTAGTAGCAGCTACTTGTCAAGGCTACTAAACGCCAGAAAATTCCCTGCCGTAGACATTACTGAGAATTGCCTCTGCTAAACACACATAGAGACAATTATCAGTAAATGATCAGCATTGTCTGTTTTAGTAGCTCCCTGTGCAATTCTCAGTACTATGAGTAATTGTGGGGTTTGTAGCCCAAGCAGCAACCACAAGTAATTCCCCCACAAACCAAATCCCATTCATAGCGGCTTCACTGGTGGGTTTTCTTGTCTCTGATTTATTTTTCGAGTTTTGTTTTCTTTGTATATTGTGCCCGGCTCTTGGCTCTAATGGGGTTTGTGTCCCTTTGTGACTTCCATAATCTAAACCCCTGAACTGACTTTGTATAAATATGCGGCTGTTCCCTATATTATCTAATGGTGACTGTATTTCATCTTCACTCCTCTCGTTATTTCTGTAACATGTTGGTCTTTTTACAATGATATAATATGTATCGGTTTATTCTGCTTCCGTTAATTATAGTTTTTCGTTACCAGTAGGAGTAATGGGGGGGGGGGGGGGTGCAGTGTCACAACTTCCATGGTTTCGTTACCAAAAATAAAGCTGTGCTGGTGGGTATAAATGAATTTAGAATTAAATATATAGATCTGCAAACTGATACCAATATGGAAGGTGCAATAATCAAGGCGCAATGTCGGGCATCCCTGGGAGAGGATCGGAGCCGATTGTTGGACGATCCAGCGCTCCCTAAATACCTGAAATGAATATTCTCATTATATATTGAATACATATGGCTGAGGAGTTCTACAAATACGAATATACGGTGGGGACTAATAACTAGCACTACGCTTATATACAGGGTCTGACAATCCGCTGATCTATGTATAGGAATAATGTGGTTCCGATCCAGTTATTTCCAGCTGTCTGAGGTGATTCAATTAGCTCCGAATACCCCGTTTGTTTCTCTGGGGATTCTCTCTCTTTGCGCTCTCGGTCACTTTGCGCCATCTTTCAGCAACTTGCGGGAGTCAAATCTCGTTATATTTGTTACCTCGATACTGTTACCTAATTGTGCGACGGTTTTTGTTCTTGGCCGATTGTGTCGTTTTGTATAAATGCGAAAGGAATTAACTAGGAGATTGTGATAATCGTGTTGAACGGAATGGTCTGTACATGTAATTATGCTATGTTGTTTTATAGACCTAAATAAATAAATATAGATTAATAATGTTTCGAAAGCAACCAGATACTACCTGCAATAAATGAAATTGTATGGCCAGGGCGATAAGTGCAATGAACGAAACGGACTATCTATCTTAATACATGGCCCGTTTCGTTCATTGCACTTATTTTTTGTTGTTTCACAGAATATTAACACTCATGGTTTCTAATTTACAACAGGTGGATCTTCTATATCCGTATGTTCATGGGGTTATATAGTAATTACATTTAATTATGTGGTTATTATGGCATTTATTTGATTCTGAAACGATTGTAACCTGCAGATGCGATTGTCGGGGAAGGGATATTAGCGCCGGACCCAGTGGGGCCCCCTGTCTACTGGGCACTGAGTGAGGGGAAGGGATATTAGCGCCGGACCCAGTGGGGCCCCCTGTCTACTGGGCACTGAGTGAGGGGAAGGGATATTAGCGCCGGACCCAGTGGGGCCCCCTGTCTACTGGGCACTGAGTGAGGGGAAGGGATATTAGCGCCGGACCCAGTGGGGCCCCCTGTCTACTGGGCACTGAGTGAGGGGAAGGGATATTAGCGCCGGACCCAGTGGGGCCCCCTGTCTACTGGGCACTGAGTGAGGGGAAGGGATATTAGCGCCGGACCCAGTGGGGCCCCCTGTCTACTGGGCACTGAGTGAGGGGAAGGGATATTAGCGCCGGACCCAGTGGGGCCCCCTGTCTACTGGGCACTGAGTGAGGGGACATAGAAACATTGGCCCCATTGTCAGGGGAAATAAAATAAACGGTCAATAAAAATTCATCCTAATTACACAGAAAGAAAGAACATATGTCCCAGAATTATCCTGGGTAACCTAGGGTTAAAATGTTGACCTATTTATGGGAAGGGAAACTTTAATACATACGATGGTTTAAATACCAAAAATAATCTTTGTTAATATATTGAGCCATTGGGCACCGACACTGGCACCAATAGCAGTAAAAAGGCAAGCAATCCCCATTACCAGCAGGCAGTATCTGTGTGTATGAGCCCCTCAGGGGCCCCCAGGGAAGGGAAAATGGCGCAAATAGGAAATACAATTATTCTCTAATGAATTTAATGTGGCAGCAAATGTGTTTTTTGTTTGTTTAATTGGGCTGTTTGTAAATTCTTATGTTTCAAAACGGAGTAAGAGGGGACGGATTTACAATACAATAAAAGGAAATGACTGACTAATAAAAAATAAATAAATTGCCCAGCAAGTTCACCTGCCTGCCTGCATAGGCGGAGGGTGACTTTTTTGTTTGGGGAGGCTAAATATGGCCCATACACAGACTGACCTACAGCTAATGTGACACTTAGTGGATTCGCTGCTGGCGTAAAAAATTAACCTCCCAACTACCTCTTGCCGTTCCCACTGACTCCCAGGGATACTGTACAAAAGTGCGGGTGGGGGTGCTTTTTTTTTTTTACCCTAAAATGTTTAGGATGTAAAAGTATTCATACGCGCACTTCTGTTAGGGGATCTGCAAACATTTGTGTTTGGGATCAGTTAGCTTAAAGGGCTAGTTCGCATTCGAATTCACTTTTATTTTTAATGGTTTTTCAGTTATTTAGCTTTTTGTTCAGCAGCTCTCCATTTGGTATTTCAGCAGCTATCTGGTTGCTAGGGTCTTACTTACCCTAGCAACCAGGTAGTGGTTTAAACAAGAGATGGCAATAGGAATAGTTAAGGGGCCTACTTGGAACAATAAGTAATACAAAATTATAATAATAATAAAATTGTAGCCTCACAGAGCCATATTTTTTGGCCCCATTTGAAATCTGTATAGAGGC
>NW_022279423.1:0-4869 GCF_000004195.4 Xenopus tropicalis
GAATGCTAATCTGGAGTTTCATAAAGATCCTCCAGAAAAGGATGTTCTTCGCTAATTACGTTGGCTTCAATGACAACTGACATTCTCAGGGCCCTTAAGCCTCATTCCATCTACATTTTTATTAAGGGTTTCATGGAAATCTTAAAATAAAATACAGATGAACCTCTCTTTTCCATATCGCTCATTGATACATTAATGTCCAGTCCGTACGTTTTCACATAATAACTGTTATGATGGCATTACGTCATTTCCGCAATCAGCAGCTGCCGGCCGCCGTGCCTTGCATTATCCCTTGAAAGCCAATTTTTTGTGAAATCCCTTATGCGGCCCAGCCTCATCCTGACTTTGCCTCCTGTGGCCCCCAGGTAAATTGAGTTTGAGCCCCCTGGGCTAGTTAGTAATTACTAACCCCCCTATAAAAAGGTAACATGTATGAGATTCATTATCTCTGAAACTCATTTGGCATATCGTAATGGTCCCTGCCAAAATCAAAGTAGGAGGGGATATCCAATCACAGTCCTGCAGCCACAATAGCAAAGACATACTTCAGTTCCCTGTCAGGTCAGCCTAACTGCTGATTGGCTACGGTGCTGAGTGCCGATGGCCCCCCTGCACAGCCTGGGAAAGGAGGCAGCAGAAAGTGAAACAGATGGGCGGGGCAAGTAGGAGTTTTGCAGAAATTTTGATTAAATTATCCCACAATTAACACAACTTTTCTCAATACATTCCGTCTACATCCAAAGGAGTATAATGCACTGGCGCATTCTTGTTTTTTACTTAGTATGTCCCCTTTAAGTGAAATGCATTGATATAACACTGTATTTTTTATTTGTTACAGGTACTGATATAGCAGTGTGCACTAACAGACAGTCATGCTTCAGATGGACCCCTTTAATTGCTGTACTCGTGATTCTGTCATTTGCACCATGGATTGTTCTTTTGAGGTAAAATGAGTAGCAATGCAATGTAATGAGTTATTTTCACATTCAGTTCCTAGTAGTACTCAGTATTGGTACAGCTGGTGTTTTATCGCTTCAGCAAAACACAGCATAGAGGATAAAATTGACTACTGACCTGTCTCATATTCATCTTAAGTAAACTGCATGTAGTCTCTTTTTTTAAGGAAAACAAGGGTTGCACATGAGGATCTCAGTGGATCCCTTCCTAAAATATCAGTTTTCTTGTCTTCATTTTGGGGGGGGCATTTATACTTTGATCCTAAATTTCACCTCGTCGGTCTCTGCCAAAGTTCTGTGCACCATGGCATATTCACTAAATATCTTTATGCACTTGCAAGGGTAATGTTTTTTGAGAAGTGCAAAAACATGGTGGATTGCACCTGTTTTTTGTTTTTTTTTGGCTCTTTGCACCCTGCCTTAAGGTCCCCATACATGGGCCGATTCTAGCTGCTGATATGGGTCCCTTAGACCAATTCGGCAGCTAATTGGCCCATGTATGAGCACAAATGACGGGCCTGCCCGACTGATATCTGGCCTTCAATCGGGCAGATCTCGATCGGGCAGGTTAAAAAATTTAGTCAGATTGGGGACCGCATCAGCTCGTTGATGCAGTCCCCGAACCAACTTTGCCTATACCCGTCGTTCTAATTTGATCGAATTAGCCTGGATTCTCCCGATATCGCCCACCCGTAGGTGGGGATATCGGGAGAAGATCCGCTCACTCAGCGACATCACCAAGCGAGCGGATCTGAAGGTGTATGGGGACCATTACACATCGTAAATTACTCCTATTGTCTTGTTCCATGCCTCTGGAATCAATGTTTCTGTGTGACAGTGAATCCCTATTTACTGTATATATATATATATATTATAAAATGAAGATTTAAATGTGAGTATACAGTACATATAAATATATACAAACATTTAAATCCACAGTGTAACAGAGGTTTTCTTGTTTTGCAGTTGCTACTGCAGCAAAAGAAAGAAGAAAAAGATACTGGATGAATACCGCCCGATAGCCAAGTAGTATTGCTGACTCATAACTGGCTTCTACTGTATTTCAGATAGTTACTGAAAGCCACATTCATGTATCTATATCCAGTTTAGCTGCGATCATACCAATGATAAAATGGGTTGGATGTGCAACAAGGAATTTGCTGCTGGGACAATCAGAATCTGTATCTTGTATCTGTATCTAATCATGCTGCTGTATAGATAACATGTTTTGATTGGTGCCTCCTCCCTTCTCTTTACCATAACAATTAGCACTTAGCACTTTGATCAAACTAATTTATATATTATGCATGTATAGGTATTGCAAATATGCTGTACATATTTCCCAAGGGCAAGAAAGGTACAATACAGTTTCTTAAAAATTATTTTCTAAAGAATAATTTGTGACTGGATCCTTTTGTGCCTGAAATTATCCGGATTGTCACATTTGTGGCATTTTTATATTTCTATGGTCCCTATAAAATTGGTTTTATTTAAAAGGGATTTATTTAAAAGGGATAGTTAATTTAAATTTTTTTGTTTGTTGATATAAAAGACAGAAATAAAAAAGTAGGCCAATTGCAGGTTGTCTCATAATATCAATGTTTGTACAGTACTAAAAGTTAATTTGATCATGAACTTCTCCTTTAATCAAGATCACAGTTGCTGTTGTATGACTTTCAATGGAAGTGAAAGCTTGCAATGTGGTATCAATAACTTTCAGTAATCTCTGGTAGAGGAAACCCTTAAAAGTACAGGTATGGGACCCATTATCCAGAATTCTCGGGACCTGAGGTTTTTCGGATAAGGGTCTTTCCGTAATTCAGATCTCCTACCTTAAGTCTACTAATAAAGTTATTTAAAGAGTAAGTAAACCCAATAGAACTGTTTTCTATCCAATAAGGGGTAATTATATCTTAGTTGGGATCAAGTACAGGTACTGTTTTATTATTACAGAGAAAAGGGAATCATTTAACCATTAAATAAACCCAATAGGGCTGTTCTGCCCCCAATAAGGGGTAATTATATCTTAGTTGGGATCAAGTACAGGTACTGTTTTATTATTACAGAGAAAAGGGAAATCATTTAACCATTAAATAAACCCAATAGGGCTGTTCTGCCCCAATAAGGGGTAATTATATCTTAGTTGGGATCAAGTACAGGTACTGTTTTATTATTACAGAGAAAAGGGAATCATATAACCATGAAATAAACCCAATAGGGCTGTTCTGCCCCCAATAAGGGGTAATTATATCTTAGTTGGGATCAAGTACAGGTACTGTTTTATTATTACAGAGAAAAGGGAATCATTTAACCATTAAATAAACCCAATAGGGCTGTTCTGCCCCCCAATAAGGGGTAATTATATCTTAGTTGGGATCAAGTACAGATACTGTTTTATTATTACAGAGAAAAGGGAATCATTTAACCATGAAATAAACCCAATAGGGCTGTTCTGCCCCCAATAAGGGGTAATTATATCTTAGTTGGGATCAAGTACAGGTACTGTTTTATTATTACAGAGAAAAGGGAATCATTTAACCATTAAATAAACCCAATAGAACTGTTTTCTATCCAATAAGGGGTAATTATATCTTAGTTGGGATAAAAAAAAAAAGCTGAAATTTTGAACTGTTATTTTTCATCTGTCTATACATCTGAGGAGCCAGATAATGAAGGCTTCCCTTTTAACATGCCCAGTTCTAGTAATTTAGCTACTGACGCGTGGGTCACTAGGGAGGAAAGAGACTTGAACATGTAAAGGTAAACAAAGGTCCAGGGCCGGATGGGATTCATCCCAGGGTATTAAATGAGCTGAGCGCTGTGATTGCCAAACCTCTTCACTTAATTTTTCAGGATTCATTGAGGTCTGGCATGGTGCCAAGAGACTGGCGGATTGCTAATGTGGTGCCGTTATTTAAAAAGGGATCCCGTTCTCAGCCTGAAAACTATAGGCCTGTTAGTCTGACATCAGTAGTAGGAAAGCTTTTGGAAGGGGTAATAAGGGATAGGGTACTTGAATACATTGCAGTTCACAATACTATTAGTTTGTGCCAGCATGGTTTTATGTGTAACAGATCTTGCCAGACTAATTTAGTTGCCTTTTATGAGGAGGTGAGCAGGAACCTTGATGCTGGAATGGCAGTTGATGCCATCTACTTAGATTTTGCTAAAACGTTCGATACAGTACCTCACAGAAGGTTAATGATCAAATTAAGGAATATTGGCCTAGAACATAATATTTGTAATTGGATAGAGAACTGGCTGAAGGATAGAGTACAAAGAGTGGTTGTAAATGGAACATTTTCTAATTGGACCAGTGTGGTTAGTGGAGTACCGCAGGGGTCAGTCATTGGTCCTTTGCTTTTTAACTTGTTTATTAATGACCTGGAGGTGGGCATAGACAGTACTGTTTCTATTTTTGCTGATGACACTAAATTGTGCAAAACTATAAGTTCCATGCAGGATGCTGCCGCTTTGCAGAGCGATTTGACAAAATTGGAAAACTGGGCAGCAAACTGGAAAATGAGGTTCAATGTTGATAAGTGCAAAGTTATGCATTTTGGTAGGAATAATATAAACGCAAACTATCTACTGAATTGTAGTGTGTTGGGGGATCCTTAATGGAGAAGGATCTAGGGGTTTTTGTAGATCACAAGTTGTCTAATGCCAGGCAGTGTCATTCTGTGGCTACTAAAGCAAATAAAGTGCTGTCTTGTATAAAAAAGCGGCATTGACTCAAGGGATGAGAACATGATTTTGCCCCTATATAGGCCCCTGGTAAGGGCCTCCCCTTGAGTATGCCAGTGCAGTTTTGGGCCTCCCAGTCCTAAAGAAAGAATATAAATGAGCCTGGAGAAGAGTGCCAAAAACCTGCCACCTTAAACTGGTTAAAAGGGGAAAGTGAGTATGGGGG
>NW_022279424.1:0-4861 GCF_000004195.4 Xenopus tropicalis
GTCAGAACTTAGGGCCAGCTCTACCTTTATATAAAGTGAGGGCCCCATACTACTTAGTTATTAGGGCCTTCCCGCTGGTAGCCCCAGTTATTAGCCCCCTGGGGAGCGGAGTCCTGGGACTCACAGTGGGATGCAGCCTGCACCTTTAAGTATCTTAGGACCGCCCCCTACCAAGAGGCACCTAATTAGTCTCCCCCCGATGGTGGCCCTTTGTTGATAGCACTTGCCAGGGGCATTCACCTTTGACAGGGGCAAAATAACACTGTACCTGTTCCATACAGGGGCAAAGGAACCAGAATATACAGTACCCCCTATGCCCACTGCCTGGTAGGGTGCATTCCCATTGGTGCTAATGTGCTGGGGGGCAGGCCATTACCCTATGGGGCACAGGGCTATGTATGTGATTGTATCTATACTATACCAGTACATTTTTGGGCAAAAAACCCCAATATTCTCATTATTTTTTCCGACAGGCTTCTGATATTTGGTTCCTACGATCAGGAGACCTACATCCACTGCACCCTGGAGCTGAGCGCCAGCCCCTGGAAGGAGAAAACCAGGACGTCCATCAAAACGGTAAGAAAACCACTTCCTCCTTCCTGTTTCTCTTCCCGTATTACAATCCTCGTGGCGCCAGTGTCTCTAGATATTTCATTCTGGTAAACTGTGTTTAAAGGGGAAGTATAATCTTGCAAGGATTAGAGTGGGTTCCATTCATACACACAGTACAGCGCCACCTAGCTGTCACTATGAGTTCTGTTGTGCCCCCTCTCTTGCTTTCCATAGGCTGCTCCGAGCTATTCAGCTTAGCAAATTAAAGGGCAAGCTAAAAATGTGGGCTTGTATTTTCCTGTTCCGGGCACTCTCCCCAGGTATCGACATAATATAAATATATATATTTGGCTTTGTTTTGTTTCTGTTTGCAGTTCCAGTCAGCCGATCCTCATTCGGCAGAGAAGCTGCCTGGGGCTAAAGCACAAGCAGTGACAGGTGGCTCTAGTCGTGTCGGTGACAGGAGGCCCAGGGGGAGGAGAACAGCCCACTCTTCTCTGTTTCCCCTGTCATTAACAAGGCTGCAAACCACCTGTCACCTTCCTCTGTTCAGTTAATGAGAGGAGATACGAGGGGGGGGGGGTATGAATATTGTTCATACTGGTCTACCAATCAGAATGCACACTTTTTTTTTTACCTTGTGTCAGTAGTCCAGGTTAAACAACATCCTGCCCCCCACAGATATACACTTTGCCCCCCCATTTTTTGCAATTTTGCCCCGCTGTTTCCATTTAACCCTATTGATACCAGTGCAGCTGTACATACTAGTGGCCCATGGGATAATTGGGGCATTACGTTACACATTCTTCCAACTACATGGAATTTTATGACGTGTCCTTCATTCTATCAGACCCACAGGGAATTATAATGAATTTCATTGGCTAGAAGCGTTTCCCTTGGTCTCCTAGTCCTAAGTGATTTCCTAAACAGCCCCTTTAGGGGATAATAAGATTCGTCGTGGGCTATCATTTCAATTGCATTAAATCTGCTTTTCTCGCAGCCTCATTGGCTGGACACCGGGATCATATCCCCTTTTATGAAGCTCATGAACTTGCAATCAGTCTGGGAGGTGTTATCTTAATTTCCACCAGTGGAGGGCAGCAAATCACTGTAAATGGATAGGAATAAGTCTAGCAGCTGGTTAGATGGTTATGGGCACATTTCTCCCATAGTAGGTTGGGTACACATTGGTTACCAGCAAACGTGCATTTACTAGGGTGGGGGGGGGGGGTTACTGGTAGGAATTTCTAATATAATGGGTGCAGGTTTAGTTGCATTTCTTGAGTACTTGGTGGGGTTGCAACAAAGATGCAACAAGCAGCAATTAGTTATTCTGGTGCAGTGTATTGATTTGGTTCCCAATGAGAGGACCTAGAGATGCAGAAGAAGAACACTAAAAAGAACCAAGCCACATCAGACATTTGGGATTTGGTTTGATCAATTCCTGTTTCCATTTTTTTAAATATTTGTATTGATTTGTTTGTTTTTAGTTAAGAAATGCATTGTGTCTTATTGCAGAGTTTCACCAGAAGGGGGCAGCAAAGACTTGTGCAGCCTTTAACATTTTATTTGTGTTTCTTACTGTAGTCTAGAAGTTTTTAGAGTGGGTAAAGGTGAAATTTTGTGGTCTGACGTTTGATCCGGCTCTTCTTAGTGCATAACAAGGTTACAGATATATAGAAACATTGGGGTAACAGTCACCCTGCTATAGTTCCAGGGGTACCCAGGGCACAAATAAGCACTCACCCCAAATCCCCCCCTAACTGGCCTTCAGGCTGGGCCCCCTTAGCCCATAACAAGGTTACAGATATATAGAAACATTGGGGTAACAGTCACCCCGCTATAGTTCCAGGGGTACCCAGGGCACAAATAAGCACTCACCCCAAATCCCCCCCTAACTGGCCTTCAGGCTGGGCCCCCTTAGCCCATAACAAGGTTACAGATATATAGAAACATTGGGGTGCCAGTAGATTACCAGTTAATGCCATTTAAGCAAAGGGTAATTAATAGAGCAGATCACTGCAGGGAGTTGATATATACAATTAAATAGAACAAACATTGTGACATTTAAGGGTTTAATCCCACAATAAAGCAAATCATGGGATCAAACAAATTGTCACTTAACAGAAAATGTCACATTTCTGAGGATCTGCAGCTTTCGGGCCCCTTCATGTAGAAGATAAACACTGGATCCCAGGGCGGTTCCGCTCGGTTCTGATCCTGAGTAATTATATTTATGGACCAGCTGTAAGGTTAGAAATTCCCACAACTGCAGTAAATGGGAAATCCGCTGTGGGTTGGGAGTCAGACTGGACCTCTTTGGCCAAGGCGTCGGCCAACTGCTTCTCTCCTGATACATTGGGTTGTAGGGTAACTGTATCTAGAAAAGGGAGGGGTTGTCAAGTTATCGGAATCTCTGCACTTGATACCAGCGGTTCTCTTACTGAATATATATTAATAAGAAGACACAAATTGGTGAATGTTTATTGTATGTGAGTTATTACATACGGGGGACCCCTGAAGGAACCAGAACAGCACCAGAACCCCCACAGAGGCAGTATGGGCCGACTCTCACGGATACACTCTCCCTTTATCAGAACATTTGTCTGTGAGTGCTGTGTGTTAGCAGTAATGGGCTTATCCATCTCCCCCGCAGGCTCCCTGGCACGGGCTAATCAGCTTCTCAGCATCGGGCAGGCTGCAGGGAGTCTCGGCTATTGGCCCCGCCGGACTCTATGGCTGCGGGGAGTCTCAGCTATTGGCCCCGCCGGACTCTATGGCTGCGGGGAGTCTCAGCTATTGGCCCCGCCGGACTCTATGGCTGCGGGGAGTCTCGGCTATTGGCCCCGCCAGACTCTATGGCTGCGGGGAGTCTCGGCTATTGCCCCCGCCGGACTCTATGGCTGCGGGGAGTCTCGGCTATTGGCCCCGCCGGACTCTATGGCTGCGGGGAGTCTCGGCTATTGACCCCGCCGGACTCTATGGCTGCGGGGAGTCTCGGCTATTGCCCCCGCTGGACTCTATGGCTGCGGGGAGTCTCGTCTATTGGCCCCGCCGGACTCTATGGCTGCGGGGAGTCTCGGCTATTGGCCCCGCCGGACTCTAGGCTGCGGGGAGTCTCGGCTATTGGCCCCGCCGGACTCTATGGCTGCGGGGAGTCTCGGCTATTGGCCCCGCCGGACTCTAGGCTGCGGGGAGTCTCGGCTATTGGCCCCGCCGGACTCTATGGCTGCGGGGAGTCTCGGCTATTGGCCCCGCCGGACTCTATGGCTGCGGGGAGTCTCGGCTATTGGCCCCACCGGACTCTATGGCTGCGGGGAGTCTCGGCTATTGGCCCCACCGGACTCTGTGGCGTTCAAGGGACCCAGACATGTAAATCGGTTCTTTTAGTCGTTGGGTCGAGAGGCTATAGACAACATTCGATTGAGGGGATTATATTTATGGAGCTTCAGCTATAAACTACAATTCCCAGCATGCTCTGCCAGCCGATGGCTTTAGCCTCTCTCTTTAATCATTCCTTGTCCTTATTTGCATATGCAGATTAGGGGTTGGGTCTGTGGGCGAGTCTCTTGCAGAAGCCAATAGCGGATTTGGTGCTTCCCCAGCACTTTCCCCTGTAGCACCGACAGTGGGTCCCCAGTCCTACTGGGTTCTGTCCTACCTGCAGCCTGTGGGGTACCGGGAGTAGTGTTGGGCCCCGGCTGGGACTGCGCAAAGGGGTTTTTATTCTGAATTTTGTTAAATTTAGTCTTTCCACAACCCCCCCCCCCCCTCTCTGTCTCTCAGCCCCTTTATTTGTTTGTTTGATGGCAAATCAACAAGACACTGATTCCTGATTGATCATCCATAGAGATAATGTTACCCTCCAGCCTCACCTGCCCCCCCCCTGCCCCTGGCCGGGCGCTCCGACCTGCGTATCCTTCCGTCTGTCTTGTTTCATTTCTTACTGAGCGCAAATAGCAGAACGGGCAGCCGCCTACTGAGCCCTCATTGTGCTTACTGTCAGTTTCCATCTTCCAGGGGTACCCAGGGCACAAATAAGCACTCACCCCAAATCCCCCCCTAACTGGCCTTCAGGCTGGGCCCCCTTAGCCCATAACAAGGTTACAGATATATAGAAACATTGGGGTAACAGTCACCCCGCTATAGTTCCAGGGGTACCCAGGGCACAAATAAACACTCACCCCAAATCCCCCCCTAACTGGCCTTCAGGCTGGGCCCCCTTAGCCCATAACAAGGTTACAGATATATAGAAACATTGGGGTAACAATCACCCCGCTATAGTTCCAGGGGTACCCAGGGCACAAAT
>NW_022279425.1:0-4823 GCF_000004195.4 Xenopus tropicalis
AAGTCACTTGGGGGTGCCTAACATTTTGGCACCCCCCCAAGTGACTTAGCCTTTCCTTCTCCTTTAAGCTTTATTATTCCCTGACTGATCCTCCTGGAACCAACAAAATTACAGTACAATTACAAGTTATACACTATACAGTCCCCATGTCTTGGTACTAGGAAAACATTCTGTTTGTATTTTTACTCCTAAGGGCTGTGTCCCAGGTGGTGTTTCTTCACCAGCAGGAATTGCCGCTGCCCCCCTTTGTCCCCAGCTATGCCAGCCATGCCACCCACCTGTCTGTAGGTACATTGCTTTTGTAACTTACTGCAGGCCGCAGTGAGGAAGAGGAGGATGAAGATGACGGTGAGACGCATTGTGTGCTTCTGGGTCCCACAGGGTTACAGCCGGCACCGGAGATACAGAAACCTACATAAATAACGGATGAGCCAAGAGGCAGAAGGTAAGAAGGGACAAACAGAGGGCATTAACTATAGAGAGCAAGTTGAGGGAACAAGCAGAGGCAGAAGTATGGTGGGCCTGAGTGGCATCTACCGCAAGCAGGTGAGTGGGGGCATGGGTGTTGCAGTTCTTCCAGCAGGCATGTGGCTGATGGGTGGGGGCATAGATTTTGCTTTCTGCAGGGGAGTGTGGCCCAGTGAAGTTACCCCGGGAACAAAGAAGGTATAATAGAAAATTATGGGGAATATTTTCTAGGTAGATCACTTATCTACCTATAACCAGGTACTGTAAACCCTTATCATTTGTGGTTGAGCTAAACAATTTGCCCCAACCATGTGCCCATAGACTAAACATGCGCGTAAAAATGTAGTTTCGCTTACTGGGTAATCTAGTGTAGAAAAGCTCAAAGTAGTAATAAAAAAGTGATAAAAACTTCTAAAGAGAATATGGGGAAGATAGCACACATACAATGTGGTGCACATACAACTAAAATGTTGTGGGTGCACCACAAAAAAAAGTTCATTTGGCTAAAAAAACAAAATAGTGAAACAGTGGAATAAAATGAAAACTACTTTATTATCACAAACTAGCCTAACGCGTTTCGTGCCAAATGCACACTTACTCACAGGTTTGTGGCAGCTTTATAGAATGATAGGGGTTAGGAAGGCAGCCCACCCCCATTTCTGATGCTAGGATTGGCCAGTTCAAAGGGTCCTAGGAGGAGCCACACCAAGGGAGGTGGGTCTTACCTGGCAGTTGGTTTCAGACAGTGAGAGGAGCAGCAGTTCATAATGTCCAACCCTACAAGTTGGGGTGGGGGCTGTGATTGTTGTTGCAGTTGGCTGAGGATACCTTTACTCTGAGCTCCAGGGGAAATAAAACAGGGTAAGTGACAGGGAGCATGAGTAGTTTGGTAGGCCAGGGGGTCCTGATGGGAAGGTAGTCAGCCTCAGTTTAGGGCTGGGGGAAAGAAGTAGGACCCAGGCGTTACATGGGGACTCTGTTCAGTTCCCTTTGGGAGTGAGTAAGGATTAATGGTTATGTAACTGTTTGTTATACAAATGATTCTGTTACAAGTTGACACTGTTATACATGTTAAGGAATGTTAATTGCAGCCTTCTCTTTCCAAACTAAAGAACCCGGGAGTCTGTGTTGGTGAAATTAATTGGTTTGGAGGTTGTTGGGTAAATAAGGGAGGGGTTGCAGTCTCAACGCTGCATTTACAATGCTACAGTACTGGGTACAAATACACCGGCGCCTCTTTCCATATCTATAGAATTAGCTACACCGGCGCCTCTTTCCCTATCTATAGAATTAGCTACACCGGCGCCTCTTTCCCTATCTATAGAATTAGCTACACCGGCGCCTCTTTCCCTATCTATAGAATTAGCTACGCCGGCGCCTCTTTCCCTATCTATAGAATTAGCTACGCCGGCGCCTCTTTCCCTATCTATAGAATTAGCTACACCAGCGCCTCTTTCCCTATCTATAGAATTAGCTACACCGGCGCCTCTTTCCCTATCTATAGAATTAGCTACGCCGGCGCCTCTTTCCCTATCTATAGAATTAGCTACACCGGCGCCTCTTTCCCTATCTATAGAATTAGCTACACCGGCGCCTCTTTCCCTATCTATAGAATTAGCTACACCGGCGCCTCTTTCCCTATCTATAGAATTAGCTACACCGGCGCCTCTTTCCCTATCTATAGAGTTAGATACACCGGCGCCTCTTTCCCTATCTATAGCGTTAGCTATGCCGGCGCCTCTTTCCCTATCTATAGAATTAGCTACACCGGCACTTCTTTCCCTATCTATAGAATTAGCTACGCCGGCGCCTCTTTCCCTATCTATAGAATTAGCTACACCGGCGCCTCTTTCCCTATCTATAGCGTTAGCTACGCCGGCACCTCTTTCCCTATGTATAGAATTAGCTACACCGGCACTTCTTTCCCTATCTATAGAATTAGCTACGCCGGCGCCTCTTTCCCTATCTATAGAATTAGCTACACCGGCGCCTCTTTCCCTATCTGTAGAATTAGCTACACCGGCGCCTCTTTCCCTATCTATAGAATTAGCTACGCCGGCGCCTCTTTCCCTATCTATAGAATTAGCTACACAGGCGCCTCTTTCCCTATCTATAGAATTAGCTACGCCGGCGCCTCTTTCCCTATCTATAGAATTAGCTACGCCGGCGCCTCTTTCCCTATCTATAGAATTAGCTACACCGGCGCCTCTTTCCCTATCTGTAGAATTAGCTATGCCGGCGCCTCTTTCCCTATCTATAGAATTAGCTACACCGGCGCCTCTTTCCCTATCTGTAGAATTAGCTACACCGGCGCCTCTTTCCCTATCTATAGAATTAGTTAGGCCGGCGCCTCTTTCCCTATCTATAGAATTAGCTACACCGGCGCCTCTTTCCCTATCTATAGAATTAGCTACACCGGCGCCTCTTTCCCTATCTATAGAATTAGCTACACCGGCGCCTCTTTCCCTATCTATAGAATTAGCTACACCGGCGCCTCTTTCCCTATCTATAGAATTAGCTACACCGGCGCCTCTTTCCCTATCTATAGAATTAGCTACGCCGGCGCCTCTTTCCCTATCTATAGAATTAGCTACACCGGCACCTCTTTCCCTATCTATAGAATTAGCTACACTGGCGCCTCTTTCCCTATCTATAGAATTAGCTACACTGGCGCCTCTTTCCCTATCTATAGAATTAGCTACACCGGCGCCTCTTTCCCTATCTATAGAATTAGCTACACCTGCGCCTCTTTCCCTATCTATAGAATTAGCTACACTGGCGCCTCTTTCCCTATCTATAGAATTAGCTACACTGGCGCCTCTTTCCCTATCTATAGAATTAGCTACACTGGCACCTCTTTCCCTATCTATAGAATTAGCTACACCGGCACTTCTTTGCCTATCTATAGAATTAGCTACACCGGGGCCTCTTTCCCTATCTATAGAATTAACTACACTGGGCACATACCCACACATTCCTGCACTGCTGCCCCAAAATAAATGATCTGATGCTCAGTGTTGGTGCCAGTGCCAAATAATGTGGAGTCTTTTATGCTCGATATATAGATATTGTTTGTTGAGGGTTTCTGGATAGAATGGCATGCCTCTATCCAGGGACGCCCAACGAACAATATCTATATCCAGCATAAAAGACTCCACATCTGGCCACAATCCCCACCAAACCATAGAGGTATTCAAAGTATAATACCAAGAATTATATACATCTCAAATACATGAATACCTGAGAGCCATCTCATTATTTTACTTGACCAACACCACAGTAGAGACACTAGAAATGCCCATAACAAGTGAAGAGGTTAAAACAAGTGAGAGCTGATCTTCCCCTGCATAAAGCCCCCGTGACAGATGGACTACATTCAGAATTTTATAAAAACAATAGTTAGGTGATAGTAGACCACCCTACCAGAATCGATGTTCAAAGCCCATGTAGGGATTATACTGAAAAAGGGAAAGACTCCTTACAATGTGCATCCTATAGAACCATTAATGTCACTGCTTGAACATACTAAATAAATGTAAATATCCGGCGTCTCCTCACAAATCTACTAATAACCCAAGGTAACAGTGTCTTTAGAGTGATAGTGATGTTGGCTGCTGAAAAAGTTAAGATATGGCTTTGGTCCTCATTTCTTACACTGGACACAGGCAGTATACAATACCCCAGTCACCCAGATACTAATATGCTCTCCTTTCCATTTCTATTTCATCAAGGCACAAGACAGAGGTGCCCACTGTCCCCCTTCTTGTTTTTTCTCACTATTGAATTACTAGCTGAATGCATTCAAAACTCTATGTATATGAAAGGCTTTAACTAAGGGGATCTTTGTAAAAAATAATTAATAAATAGCCTACTAGACAGTCACTATTACGGACTTAAAATGAACTGGCTTAATTGACTGCAGCTCAATAACTTTCGCACCCAAAAGGGGAGAAGATCTTCTCTCCACACACCCCAATTTGGCATAACCTGGGATTGCTAAATTTTCAAGGGCTACCAGACTAACAGTGGTGGGCAGGGCAAGGACCTAAATGCTTCTGTTCCAAGATGGCCAAGTGGTAATGCTTGACTAACTAATTATTTATGAGAGCTTAACACCTAATTCCACTTCCAATGCTATCAATTCAACATGCAGCCAATTCTCTAATGTAGGGTCTAAGAGACAACTCCCTTGTCAAAATATCTGGACTATGGACATTCCAATCCTTAACTATGAAAACTGGTCCGCAGTAGAGCAACTCCTGCCCCAGTTTAATAGAAGCTAAAGACTAACTTATACAAATCAAATTTATCCACCGCTCTTACATAACTCCAGACTTCTTAAGTGAATGACCCAA
>NW_022279426.1:0-1204 GCF_000004195.4 Xenopus tropicalis
TCATTTCATCATTCTCTCTCTTAATATAGCGAGTATGACTTGTCGCTCCTCCCTCTCCAGCTCAAACCTCCTCTCCCTTTCCCTATGCTCCGCCTCCTGCCTCTCCCTCTCCAGAGCAGCTCTTTCCCTCTGCAGCTGTAGCTCCTCCCTTCGGAGAGAAAGCTCCTCCTCCCGCAGACGTTGCTCCGCCTCTGCTCGCCGCTCAAGGTGCTGTAGGATTCGTGCGTACACATTGCAGCACCCCTCGCACTCCTGCTTCCTGCTCAGCTTCTCCTCCATAATGTCCTCTTCCTGCTTGGTCTCTATAACTGCAAGAGTAAATGAATCAGTTACTAGTCCCTCCAGATCCATCACATTGCTTTACACTGACTATCCTAGCCCACAAAGGAACCCACAGCAAATGTAGTCAGGTCCAAGCGTGACCCTATAGGCACAAGCCTACAATAAAATGAAGGAAAATGGACCAACTTAGCCCCCATAGTAGTTCCATATTTCCATATATCCATTGATTACAGGTGTATAATACCAACCTGGAGGGGCCAGCACTTCCTCTTGCACTCTACACAGGGTCTCATCAGTGATGGTGACTGCTAGGGTGTCCTGGGGAGAGTATCTGGGGTGCGGCTCAGACCCAGCTACTTGTTTGTCCGACTCCAGTTCCAGGACTTCCTGCAGCAGATCTTCCTTCTCCATGTAGAGAGACTCTGTGCCAAACCTTTTATTGGGAAAAGAGGTGCCATCTGTGTGGGGCAAATTTAGCTACGGGGAACAGAATGGGCAACAGAGAGGAAAAGGGGGGAAAAGGACAGAGTGGCCAATCAGGAGTCAGGGAGGAAGAGATGCAGGGTGGGCATTATGGGGGCATAGTACCATTGTTCCCTCTGAATATTGGGGTAAATGTGAGTGTGCAACAGATGCACAGTGTGTGCTAATGGGACATGCATGGGGAGTGCATGGGGAGTGCATGGGGAGTGCATGGGGAGTGCATGGGGAGTGCATGGGGAGTGCATGGGGAGTGCATGGGGAGTGCATGGGGAGTGCATGGGGAGTGCATGGGGAGTGCATGGGGAGTGCATGGGGAGTGCATGGGGAGTGCATGGGGAGTGCATGGGGAGTGCATGGGGAGTGCATGGGGAGTGCATGGGGAGTGCATGGGGAGTGCATGGGGAGTGCATGGGGAGTGCATGGGGAGTGCATGGGGAGT
>NW_022279426.1:1304-2691 GCF_000004195.4 Xenopus tropicalis
AGGAGAAGGTAGCCACATGTAACTGGGGTTGGAGAACACAATGCCATAGGACTGGAGCTGAATAGATACACATGGGGCAAGGGGTTGGAGGAGAAGGTAGCCACATGTTACTGGGGTTGGAGAACACAATGCCATAGGACTGGAGCTGAATAGATACACATGGGGCAAGGGGTTGGAGGAGAAGGTAGCCACATGTTACTGGGGTTGGAGAACACAATGCCATAGGACTGGAGCTGAATAGATACACATGGGGCAAGGGGTTGGAGGAGAAGGTAGCCACATGTTACTGGGGTTGGAGTACACAATGCCATAGGACTGGAGCTGAATAGATACACATGGGGCAAGGGGTTGGAGGAGAAGGTAGCCACATGTTACTGGGGTTGGAGTACACAATGCCATAGGACTGGAGCTGAAGCAAAGGGCTGATAAACAGCAGCAAGGTGCATTAAGACTAAGCAAAAAGTCAGCCTGAGGAGAAGGCAGTTGGGTGCAACACCAATTCAGGCCTCACAGTAACAGAGACGAGAAGCAAAAGCCAAACAGAAGCAGCATAGGGTGGAGCATACAGAGGACTGGAGCAGAAGCCAAATGCAGCTGGGAGTTACAGTATTCAGGGAACTGGATTAGAATAAGGGACAGAAGGCAGCTGGATGTGCCGCGGGGTTGGGTACAGTGGGTTATGGATTACACAAGGTGCAAAATAGCAGCAGCCTGGAACAGACGTATCTGGATACAGCAGGAAACTAAAGCAAAAGGCAGACAGGAGCGGAAAGGAGTGGGATATGATGGAGGTTGGTGGAAAAAACACTGGGTTCTAGTCACCAGGGAGCCTAACTGTGCAGGCCAGTGCAGTTCTGCTGCTTGTACTAGTGGAGCAGAAGGTAGCAATACCCTACAGCAGTGATCCCCAACCAGTAGCTCCTAAGCAACATGTTGCTCCCCAACCCCTAGGATGTTGCTCCCAGTGGGCTCAAACCAGGGAGTTATTTTTGAATTCCTGGTTTTTGGGCAAGTGTTGATTGCATAAAAACCAAGTGTACTGCCAAACAGAGCCTCATGTAGGCTGCCAGTCCATACAGGGGCTGCCAAATAGCCAATAACAGTTATTATCTGGCACCCCCAGGAACATGTTTTATGCTTGTGTTGCTCCCCAAGTCTTTTTACATATGAATGTTGCTCACAGGTAAAAAAAGGCTGAGGATCCCTGCCCTACACATTAGATGGTGCACACAGATGCAGGGGGGCCGGAGAAAAAGGCAGCAGGGGAGTGAAGTGTGCAGGAGCAGAGGGATGGGGCAAAGGGAAAGAAATGCAGCAGGAAGGTTGAGTGCACAGCTGCAAGTGACTGGGGCAGAAGGCAAATGGACCCACTGAGATAATACAGCAG
>NW_022279426.1:4284-4807 GCF_000004195.4 Xenopus tropicalis
GGGGGGGGGGGGGAGATGCACTGAGGGGGGGGGGGCTGGGTTATGCTCTGTTGCCCCCTATGGGGCACAAGGACACAAATTGGGGGTATTTAGAAGAAGGGGAGGTACTAACCGCTGATGGATGTCCCACCCCTCCGCTCCCTTACCGACACTGCTCTGCACTTGTCCCGGGGGCTCCATCTAACAGCGAATCCCTCCTCCAGTGACCTGCCCAGGAAGTAATCCGCCCAGACTCCGGCACCGCCCGGATCGGCCTCTGGGGGGCAGCATAGAGCTACTGCATTCAGCCCGTCCGGCTGCGGCTCATACACATAGAGCTGTGTGTCTGGCAGGGACGTGTGTGGCACTCGGTACCGGTACCGGCTATGGGTCTTGTGTACAGATACCCACAAGCAGGGAGTCATAGCGCACAGTGTATTTGCTCTGTTGGGCAAAACCTAAATACTAGTAACTAAGGTAATAATGTCATAGCCAGCATTCATTGGCCTCTCCAGCTCTTATTAAGCACTGGTGGCAGAGGATT
>NW_022279427.1:0-4774 GCF_000004195.4 Xenopus tropicalis
GGGTTTATTTCATGGTTAAATGATTCCCTTTTCTCTGTAATAATAAAACAGTACCTGTACTTGATCCCAGCTAAGATATAACTAATCCTTATTGGATGCAAAACAATCCTATTGGGTTTAATTCAAGTTTTATTGATTTTTTTAGTCGACGTATTGTATGAAGATCCAAATTACGGAAAGAACCCTTATCCGGAATACCCTTGGTCCCGAGCATTCTGGATAATGGGTCCTATACCTGTACATTAAAAACGGAAAAATTACTACTTTCCAATAAAATGAATACTTGCCATAGACCGTCAGATTGTAATACGTTATGTGCTTTTTCAATTTACATGGTAACGTATAGGAGAGAATGTAGAGGCCGCTATCTGCCTGTGACAGGTTCCTGATAGTGACCCGGGTGTCACCGTTGCAATCAGTTCGGTTAAGAAAGCGAGGAACGATTGCCTCAAAACTATGGTTTCGGCATAATCCGATTTCCTGATATTTCCCTTTGCTTTTCCACCTGATAGTGGTGTCTTCTGGGGCACATTCAGCCGGCCCCATAGTAAATGTAACAGAACTATTAACAAGCTTGTTGATAGGCTGGATGAGGATCTCTGGAGAGAAGAAAATAAAACATGATAAATATGTACTGTCAGCCACAACAAAACCCTTCCTCCTAACAGAATATTATGTATTTTAACAAAACTTAAAGTACTAGGGCTCACTAACAGTGGGTAATTTTGTTTTATGCAATAACCAATGGCAATTAGTTCCCTTTCACAAAGGACTCAGGATTCTGACAAATTTGTAGCAGCTGATATGATAGAAATGATAGCTCATAGGGGGTATTTTCATTTTGGGGCCCCGACATGCCACATACTTAGGTAAACCTATGCACATTGGGTATCAAACTGGTCAGTGGACCCCTGGCGTTCATTATTAGAGTGTTTAATCTTGGTACCTAATGATATAAGGGAGATACGATACTGCTAATTCAAAGCTTTGTGGCGATTTTTAAAAAATTTCAGACCTTTTGGCCTTGAAATATAAAGTATGCAGATTTATTGAGAGGTGCTTTGGAAATTTGGTAATGTATTTCTAGAAATGTTTGACCTATAAAGTCAGGAATCTCCATAAAACCATATATATTAGATATTGGTGTGTTCAGGAGACATGCGACTTTCTAGATTGGTTGCACTGTTGTGCATAAAATAATTCAATTTCTATACATGTTTTATGTTTCCATATATACGTTGTTATATTATGGAAAACATGATTTTTTTCTTTAGACATTTAGAAGCCTATATCTTGTTACAGAAGTGGAATTACCGTATATACTCAAGTATAAGCCGAGTTTATCAGCACCCAAAATGTGCTGAAAAAGTCACCCTCGGCTTATACTCGAGTCGGGTGACATGGGTCCCACCAAACCCCGTTTGTGTAACCCCCTGCCAGGGTCAGACTGGCCCACCGGATTACCTAGTGGAACCACAGCATCCATTTGGAACTGACTGCAACGCTGAACTCAGCATACTCAGTGTAGAATGTGCACCGCATATAAAACTCTAAGCTTGGAGAAGTGCTCTGTTCTAGACAGGCTGCAGCTAATCTGTTTGGCAATAAAATTGCCGGCAACAGCGTCAGTTCAAGCTGACAGAGCAGGGAATGAGCAGTGTTGATATGGAAATGTAGGATGACCATACGGGGCTGCCGGAAGTAATGCACTCTGCTTTGCGCTGCATTATTTCATTATCAGCTGTCCGAGAGAAACGTAACCAGGGATGCAGTGGGAGTGTCAGCAAGCTCCCTCTTGAGAAAAAGTAAGCGTTCTTTGCCTAAATAAATTTTGGAGCTAACAGGTTAATCTTAGGAGGTGGGATAAGAGCAGCTCTCTTGACTAGTTAGTTTTAAAGTCCTCTCATTCTGCATTAAATGTATATACTTTGGCTAAAATTTCATGCTGGGGGGTTGTGTAAAATCTGTCTGTGCTGTACCTAATCAGTAGTTACTTCTTAAATTCTGCTTAAAGGAAAAGTAACACTAAAATTTTTTAAGTAAAAAAGCTATTCTACCCTGCACCAATAACTGCCCTATCCTGCAAACCACTTAGTATTTTAAATGCTTTAATAGAAAATACCTGCTAAAACTTGGCTTCCTGTCAATTGAACTACGGCGATAGGGCGAAGGAAGGAGCAGCATCCACTATGCGACAATCGATTGATCGAGCCTAGCCTGTCTCCTTCTTATACAGAAAGAAGGTAGACTTGATCAATTGATCGTCGCATAGTGGATGCTGCTCCTTCCTTCGCCCTATCGCCGTAGTTCAATTGACAGGAAGCCAAGTTTTAACAGGTATTTTCTATTACAGCATTTAAAATACTAAGTAGTTTGCAGGATAGGGCAGTTATTGGTGCAGGGTAGAATAGCTTTTTTACTAACAAAATTTTAGTGTTACTTTTCCTTTAAAATTATGAGCCAATATTTTTTAATCTGACTGGTGGTTTTTCATGTTTAGTTAGGGAACCTGTGGTGGGCTTCTAGTGTGCCAGTCTAGCAGTGCTTACTGTCATGTCAGAGTAGTTAATGCTTGGGGTTAATGTGTTGTAAATCAATTTCTGTAATGATATTACTCGTTTAAAATTTTTAGCGCTGTTCTATGGGATTGGGGCCCTCAGCTTTTCCTTTTCACTTTATGCCACATTTTGATGAGCTGGCCCTGCTTGTTTACACATATTGCTCTGGTGGGCCCCTAGGTTGATGATTTCTGGTGTGCCCCAGGCACCCCAGTCCGACACTGCCCCCTGCTAGCAATTCCCGCTGCCCCCGCCAACCCGACATGCTAGAATGTACCTGTTAGCGCGCACACTATTGACACGCCTGGTTAATACGTCACAGGACTCTGTACCTTCTGCATTTCCCACCCTAGGCTTATACTCGAGTCAATACGTTTTTCCAGTTTTCTTAGGTAAAATTAGGTACCTCAGCTTATATTCGGATCAACTTGAGTATATACGGTACATAAAAATGCTAGCTATTCGAAAGCTTAGGTTGTCCAAAAAAAAACAATATACAGGTATGGGACCCATTATCCAGATTGCTCGGGACCTGGGGTTTTCCAGATAAGGGATCTTTCCGTAATTTGGATCTCCTACCTTAAGTCTGCTAATAAAATTATTTAAATAGTAATTAAATCCAATAGGACTGTTTTGGCTCCAATAAGGATTTATTGTATCTTAGTTGGGATCAAGTACAGGTACTGTTTTATTATTACAGAGAAAAGGGAATCGTTTAACCATTAAATAAACCCAATAGGGCTGTTCTGCCCCCAATAAGGGGTAATTATACCTTAGTTGGGATCAAGTACAGGTACTGTTTTATTATTACAGAGAAAAGGGAATCATTTAACCATTAAATAAACCCAATAGGGCTGTTCTGCCCCCAATAAGCGGTAATTATATCTTAGTTGGGATCAAGTACAGGTACTGTTTTATTATTAGAGAAAAGGGAATCATTTAAACATGAAATAAACCCAATAGGACTGTTCTGCCCCCAATAAGGGGTAATTATATCTTAGTTAGGATCAAGTACAGGTACTGTTTTATTATTACAGAGAAAAGGGAATCATTTAACCATGAAATAAACCCAATAGGGCTGTTCTGCCCCAATAAGGGGTAATTATATCTTAGTTGGGATCAAGTACAGGTATTGTTTTATTATTACAGAGAAAAGGGAATCATTTAACCATTAAATAAACCCAATAGGGCTGTTCTGCCCCCAATAAGGGGTAATTATATCTTAGTTGGGATCAAGTACAGGTACTGTTTTATTATTACAGAGAAAAGGGAATCATTTAACCATGAAATAAACCCAATAGGGCTGTTCTGCCCCCAATAAGGGGTAATTATATCTTAGTTGGGATCAAGTACAGGTACTGTTTTATTATTACAGGGAAAAGGGAATCATTTAACCATTAAATAAACCCAATAGGACTGTTCTGCCCCCAATAAGTGGTAATTATATCTTAGTTGGGATCAAGTACAGGTACTGTTTTATTATTACAGAGAAAAGGGAATCATTTAACCATGAAATAAACCCAATAGGGCTGTTCTGCCCCAATAAGGGGTAATTATATCTTAGTTGGGATCAAGTACAGGTATTGTTTTATTATTACAGAGAAAAGGGAATCATTTAACCATTAAATAAACCCAATAGGGCTGTTCTGCCCCCAATAAGGGGTAATTATATCTTAGTTGGGATCAAGTACAGGTACTGTTTTATTATTACAGAGAAAAGGGAATCATTTAACCATGAAATAAACCCAATAGGGCTGTTCTGCCCCCAATAAGGGGTAATTATATCTTAGTTGGGATCAAGTACAGGTACTGTTTTATTATTACAGGGAAAAGGGAATCATTTAACCATTAAATAAACCCAATAGGACTGTTCTGCCCCCAATAAGTGGTAATTATATCTTAGTTTGGATCAAGTACAGGTACAGTTTTATTATTACAGAGAAAAGGGAATCATTTAACCATGAAATAAACCCAATAGGGCTGTTCTGCCCCAATAAGGGGTAATTATATCTTAGTTGGGATCAAGTACAGGTACTGTTTTATTATTACAGAGAAAAGGGAATCATTTAAACATGAAATAAACCCAATAGGACTGTTCTGCCCCCAATAAGGGGTAATTATATCTTAGTTGGGATCAAGTACAGGTACTGTTTTATTATTACAGAGAAAAGGGAATCATTTAACCATGAAATAAACCCAATAGGGCTGTTCTGCCC
>NW_022279428.1:0-4757 GCF_000004195.4 Xenopus tropicalis
CTTAAATTTTCCCGGTTCACCCCCATAACCTTTGATTTTTTGGAGAGGCCCCTTCTCTCAAATCCCACAAGGGTAAAGAGTGCTTTTCTAGACCAAAGTTGCAATCCGCAGAGCGTTTCTCAAGGTATTGGTTTTTTTGGCAATTCAGAAAATTGCCTAACAATGTGGCAATTTGTCGCATTTATCTCACACAATTTCTTGCGTACAAAGGCAAGTCACCCCAAATAGGAACACCAGAGGCCTACTGAACAGTTTGATGCCCAATATGCATAGATATACCAAAGTCTGCAGTATGTACTGAACCCTAAATGAAAATAGCGCATAAGGATTTCTCGCCTGCCAGCTCAGCTTTTGCACACAGAGCCCCCTGTCAGTGTATTATGTGCCAAAACTTCCCCTAACTATACAGAGACCACCACAAAACCATATATTTTTGGAAAGTACACATTCTGACAAATCCAACAAGGGTAAAGAGTCCTTTCTACACCAAAGTACCAAGCCGCAAAGCTTTCCTAAAGTTATCGGTTTTTATGACATTTCAGAAAATCGCCTAAAAATGTTGCAATTTGCCGCATTTATCTCACACAATTTCTTGCGTACAAAGGCAAGTCACCCCAAATAGGAACACCAGAGGCCTACTGAACAGTTTGATGCCCAATATGCATAGATATACCAAAGTCTGCGGTATGTACTGAACCCTAAATGAAAATAGCGCATAAGGATTTCTCGCCTGCCAGCTCAGCTTTTGCACACAGAGCCCCCTGTCAGTGTATTATGTGCCAAAACTTCCCCTAACTATACAGTGACCCCCAGAAAACCATATATTTTTGGAAAGTACACATTCTGATGAATTCAAAATAGGTAAAGTTATTTTTGTACACCAAAGTTACACCTGGCAAAGCTACGCTAAAAACAGATCAGGAATACTTATATAGGGATAAAATGTGATAAAACCACAAAAATTGTGCAAATCAGTGAAACAACAAAATAAGTCACATGACAGTGTAATTAGTGGCCAGAATATCTGATCCAATAGTTACGCTGTCAAAATAAACAGTTTTTAGGTAAAAGAAAATAAAAACAAAGTGGTAAAATGAAAAAAAAAAAAAAAAGCAAAACAAAAAAAAACCAAAGTGTTTGTGTATACATGTGTGTACATGTGTAAAAGTTGTGTGATAGTGTGTATATGAGTGTAAATAAGTGTATAAAAGTGTGAAAAATGAAAAAAAAAAAATGCTAAAATGTGTGCTGTAAGTGTGTGTAAATGTATGTAAGTGTGTATAAATGTATGTAAATGTGTGTATAAGTGTGTAAAAGTGTGTAAAAGCAATAAAAAAAACCTCCTTACCTGTTCCTGAAGACCCGGTCGCTCCTGGCTCAGTTGGGCCGGCGCTGGGGGAGAGGGAGGAAGCAGGAAGCAGCAGATGCGATGCGATCGCGTCTGCTGCTTCCTGGAGGGTCCTGCGAGCGATCGGCTCGCAGGACCCTGATGACAGCCCCCCTGGCACATTGCCCAGGGGGGCTGTCATTGTTAGAAGCCCTCTGCAGCGGCGGCACATGCCGCCGCTGCAGAGGGCAGCGCTTAAACGCCAACGACGTATGAGACACGTAGTTGGCGTTTAAGCCCTTTTACTGCCAGCACGTATGCCATACGTGCTTGGCAGTAAAAGAGTTAATAGAGCTTTTCTAGCAGAATCCTGCATTGTAATCTGTTTTTCCCATTGGGCTAGCCATATTCTTCATTTCCCAAGGTGCCACAGCCATGTGACCTGTGCTCTGATAAACTTCAGTCTCACTTTACTGCTAAGCTGCAAGTTGCAGTGATATCCTCCCTCCCCCCCCTTCCTCCCAGCAGCCGATCAGCAGAACAATGGGAAGGGAGCAAGATAGCAGCTCCCAGTAGGTATCAGAATAGCACTCAATAGTAAGAAATCCAAGTCCGGCTTGGGACTCCTCCAGTTACATGGGAGTAGGAGAAACAATAGGTTAGCTGAAAGCAGTTCTAATGTGTAGTGCTGGCTTCTTCTGAAAACTCAGACTCAGGCACACTTTACTGCTGCGCTGCAAGTTGGAGTGATATCCCCCCCTCCCCCCAGCAGCCGATCAGCAGAACAATGGGAAGGGAGCAAGATAGCAGCTCCCAGTAGGTATCAGAATAGCACTCAATAGTAAGAAATCCAAGTCCGGCTTGGGACTCCTCCAGTTACATGGGAGTAGGAGAAACAATAGGTTAGCTGAAAGCAGTTCTAATGTGTAGCGCTGGCTGAAAGCTCAGACTCAGGCACAATGCACTGAGATGGCGCCTACACACCAATATTACAGCTACAAATACATTTGTTGGTTCAAAAATAAAATGTTAAATGGCAGAGGGAATTATTTCCTGTGTACCCCATAAAAATCACGACAGAATCCCTTTAATACTCATTGCGCTCACATCATGCCTTGTCATGGCCAACCACAACCATATCCCAATGCTAAATATTTACACCATTTTGGTAATTTACTGCCATTTTGTCCATGATTCTGGGCTGTCCCATTTAAACAGGATAGGTGTAAATTATAAGCACTGGTGCGTGAGTCAATGATACCATAAGGCTGACCCATAATTCAGAACACAGGGGATGCAAGCGCCAACAACAGCAGTTGTGTATTAAATCGGATAGGGTTGCTATACAGTTTCTAATAGTGATGAGCGAAGTTTTTCGCCAGGCATGGATTTGCAGCAAAATTCACCATTTCACCATTGGCGGATTTTATTCGGGAAACAGACACAAAAATACCCTGGGAAAAAAAATTGTGGTCACATCAAATACATCGCAGTTGTGTAAAGAAAGTTGCAGTCGCATTTGTGTTGTGTTTTTATCATTGTATGTGGGCATTTACTTAAATGGTAGAGGTGGTAATACCATTCCAAAGTTAGAGAAAGCGACACACAGGGTAAATTGAAGCAGGGAGTTGCCTGTGTTTTATTCACAGCAGGTTTTTTTTTTTTACAAAATAAGTTTCAACTGCCCATAACATAAGCATTTAATTATTAAGGCAAAGTAATCTTGGTAAAGTATAAATAATTCGCTCACAATGTCTTCATTTTGTTACTTTGCTATACTAAAGACTGTGCAAACTTCTTCTCCACTTCCTACTTCCTGGGTGGGGCGGAGCTCAGTCCCAGCTCCACCCTGATATCACAGGTGACAACAATTAATTCCAGCACCTTCATTGGCCTTTTAGCCTGGGAGAGACAAACATCCCATACAGGGGCTTCTGGTCTCTGTGCCACTTATGGTATTTTATATCTTGCAGTAAGTAGCACTATAACAGAGAGTATTGCCAAGATGGGGAGATAGACATAAAGTTTAATCCAGCAGTAATTATCTGTAACAAGAAACAAACTGACATTTGTCTTGTAACCAAAACAAGTATATACAAAGTAAACTTGGAACTTAGGTAAAGGTATTCTATTACCATCTGTTATATACTGTACAGAGATACACTTAAGCTCACTATAGTGCAGTAGCCCATAGCAACCAATCAGACACATGCATTCATTATTCTAACTGCACTAAACAGATCTAAGATAACTGTTGATTGGTTGTCATGTGGTACAAAAAACTGTAGGGCTAGTCAACCATAGGAGCTTATAGAGTAACCGAGGAGCCCTGCATAAATACCTGATAGGCTGAGAAATCTCTCTCTCTTATATACTAAAGAACTACTATTTTAATGGTAATTAATGTGAGTTTTGGGTCAACCATTGTTTTGTAGTCCTACTAACATATAATGCATAAAGCTTTCCCTAATTTTACACTTTTCTAGACTCTACACCATTTTTTTCTGGTCCCCTGGCCAGAACCCCATTAGGGGTCCTACTGTATATTATACATCAACATATTGTGCTGTTGTTTTTGTTGCCATACAGTGCTCACTAACTGTCACATTAAAAAACCTACATAAGATTGATTGGCAGCTTTACTCTTTGGGTATGGTCACACTGCCCTTCCCTATACACGGTGCTATAATATTACCCTTTGCAGTCTCTGGGTCTATCACATTTTACAATAGAGTTAACCAAAATAAACCATGGCTGCCATATTGTACTCACCTACTGTTCTATTCACATTCTCACAGATCTGTTCTACATGAGCAGATACATTTTTTTGCTCTGCAGGATTCTGTACCAAACAGAGGAATTCCATATTTTGGGGAATATCCATTAGTGATAGATGGATAGTGGTACCATTGGCATATTGCTGGTACCCAGAGCTCCCATTCCTGTACATCCAGCTGAAGAACACCAGGGACACATTAGTTGGCACAGAGCAATGCAGAGTAATGTTACACCACGTCTTGTCCTTCTCCGTGTGTGCATTTAGCTTGGGGTCTGGGACAGGTTCTATGTTTTAAAAGAGCAATAATAGTTATGGAATCCATTTATTATAGTTATAAATCTATCTAAATAACATATCGGCTTTACTTTTCATAATACTATCTATTTAAGTCAAAAATTACTTATAACTGTACATTTTATTAACTTATCACTCCCTTAGTAAATGAACCCTAATGTTCAATATGATGTGAAATATTACTGTATATACTCGATTATAAGCCGAGGTACCTAATTTTACCTAAGAAAACTGGAAAAACTTATTGACTCGAGTATAAGCCTAGGGTGGGAAATGCAGCAGCTACTGCTAAGTTTCAATAATCAAAATAAATACCAATAAAATTACATTAAATGAGGCATCAGTGGGGTATATGTT
>NW_022279429.1:0-4550 GCF_000004195.4 Xenopus tropicalis
TACCGGATAGCTCTCAGTAAAGTGAGGGAATAAGGTGTAGGGGAGATAGCTCTCAGTACAAGTGAGGGAATACAGGGGTAGGGGGGATAGCTCTCAGTACAAGTGAGGGAATACAGGGGTAGGGGAGATAGCTCTCAGTACAAGTGAGGGAATACAGGGTTATGGGAAATAGCTCTCAGTACAAGTGTAGCCCACTTGTTAAACGGTTGTGGCACTACTTGCTCTCATGTCACTGGTTGGCGCTTCCAGGAGTCCTGAGCCCCGCTTACTATGGGGGAAGCAGGGATTTCCCTGTTAAATGGCGTGCCTCCACCCAGGGCTCTGCTATGGGAGAACTATAACTCCCTCCCTGGGAACTGATGTAGTGTAGTAACCCCTCAATGGGATCCACAGGTCTCTGGCTGATTTGTCCCTCCCTGGGGTATATCCTTACCAGTTGTAGTGATCCTGGGTACACACACAAGGATTTCAACAGATTGCAATGAACAGATTTAGCTTTATTGGGCAGACCTCTCCAGGAGTGTATTCTCAGACAGTCAGGGTACATCCACCGGTTACATCATAGCACAAGGCCCTCGCTCAAAGGTACCCAGGGTACTCACGCCAGAATGATCTCCTCTAGGAGGTCCCCCCGGTACTACACGCCAGGAGACCCTCTCTTAGGGCTCTCCCCGGTACTCTCGCCAAGCAAACTCTCCACAGAGACTCACCCCCGGTACTTCACCTGACCTACGCTTTAGCAGGATCCTACTTTCTCTTGGAGACTATTTCTCCCTTACCTACACACTTGCGTACCCTAACTTCCAGCTGATGTAATGCTGGTTGGATCTTAATCCTCTACACTCCTGGAGGGGCAGAGCGGCCCATTCTTTCCTACATGCTGTCTACATGACACTCCTAAAGTGTCCTATTACAGAATGCTACTATCTAACTCCCAGGGGAGCTCCTCTCTTGAGAGGCTATACCCATTGTACCTTAACCATTACCCTCCCAGGGACCAATCCTAGGGGTATACATCCTGAGGGGCCCATTTTAGCAAACCCCTACATTCTCCCCCTGCAAGAAAATTGTCACCTCCTGGCTGACACAAAATAAACACAATACTTATACTTTTACCATCAAGTTCACATCACTCTTCAACAGTCCCACATGGGCTCTGTCATGGGTACAATGGCATACCTGGAACGGAAAAGTGAGACATGCAACCATTCCCACCCTCCAAAGTCTTTGTGAAAGTCCCACAGAGTCTCTGTCCCTTTAGACATTTCACCACTCACTAAGAAAAAGAAAAGGACAAGTTATTGTCCAAAAATCAAACACATTCTTTTATTTTTCAGCAAAGAAAATAAATGAAGACTTTCTTTTCCTGGCCCTCCCCTCCTCCTTGAGGGAGTCCATATCCCAAGGTGATCCCACCTTGGGCCTGCACATCCACCGACTGTGGTAACTTTCAAACTGGAGCCCTCCTGGGCTAACTTGCTCAGCTCCCCTCTGGGATCCAACTGGAGCAGTCCTCACTCCAGGCCATCCGGCTGGCTGTGGTGTGGGTTTCCTTTCCACCCCCAACAGTTCCTTCCTTGGGAAAGTGAGTCTCTCCTTGAGAGTACACCCCAACTGTGGGTGCTGCCCCCTTTAACTGAAAAGCCCCCCCTGGGGTTGATGGATGCCTCCTGAGGCTACTCACACCATGTAACCGAACCGCATTTTAATATCTTCATACGGTGCGTAGTAATTGGGATGGGGTTTCTCTACCCGCTCCCCATTTGGCAAATCTACTTCCACACTGAAGTACCTGGACTCTGGATGCTTGCGCCCACAGCTGTGGACAGTATGGCGCAGGACTGTGCGCCCCCACCACCACTCTTTCTCTATTGAGCGGATGAATCTTTTGGCAGCCATCCTCTTTCCCTCATCTGGATGTAACAAGGCACGGCCTGCCTTTTTCTCTTTTGAGGTGATTTCTGCTTTCACCCAATCATCCATCATGGATTCCATCTTGTCATATACCCACAATGGGGCATATGGCATAAAATACCCCCACAAGCGAAAGACTTTATAGTTCATGACCCTTTGGATCCTAGAAACTCTGCAAAAGATATCAGGGTCAGCTTTCCCTGGCAGAACCCAAAAGTCTTTTTCTTCCTCTTTAGGAATCTTTCTTGGGGCATAACATGGATCAGGTAATTTAAACAACTGAGGGCTATAGACATCCTCATCTTCAGGGTCTCCCCCTTCCTCCACTCTGGAAGTATTGCTGCTGGCGGACCCACTGGCCCCCACTGATGGCTTAGCCCCTACCCTGATAACCTCTCTGTAGGCTGGGGTTTCCGGGGTCCCTGGGGACTTCTCTCCGGTTTGGGCTGCGGTGGCATCACTCTCCACCTGTTCAGGTATGGGCAGCTCCCTCTGGGGTGTGCTATCCGGGCCCTGGGGCATAGGTATGGCACTTGGGGCTTCAGGCAAGCCGGGCGCAGGCCCGCTCCCTTCTCCCTCCCCTTCTGGAGTAACTGGCCGGGACCCCTCTTTCACCCCCTCCGGGGCTACAGGGCTTTCATCCCTTGGGGCACAAATTCGGCAGCCACCTCTAACTCCGGGACTACCACGGGGGCATCCGCCGCTTGGGCGTCATCACTCACCTCCGAGTACCCGCTGTGCTGTGAGGTACTAAGTTTGCCGTTACTTAGTTGGAACAGTAGCGCCAGCGTCGCGCTGTGCCCGTGGCTCTTGGCTTCATCTTTCATGGGGCCCATCCAGCAACGATGGCCGCAATGGGAACAGCGTCCCCTTGGTTGGGTCAGGGCTATGCATGCCTCCTCGCCGCACTCGCCACAGAGCGGGACCATCTGAGGCTCCCCTCTTGTAGTGGTCTTTTCAGCAAAGGACCCGAGCCATACGTATCGCACGCCAGCATCATAAGATAGCAGGTAAATAGGCTTTGCCGGTAGGGACTCAAGGCCCGCGCTACCGCAATCTTTTGGCACAGGTGCATCCATGGTGTCATACAGCAGCCAGTCGCACACCCTGCTCACGCTGTGTAGTACTTGGAACTGATCCAAAATGGCCCCCGTGACGTCAGGTCGCATAGTCACTCCCTGCTCACTGGCGCCCTTTCTAAGGCTTCTTATTGGCCGGTCCACTTCACGGGGGCGGTCAATATGCAGATTAGGTACGCGTCACCCTCTGGCACGCCTCAATCTCACGTGTCTTCCCCGGCTCTCTCTTGGCGCCCACTAGCCTGCAATCCTATTGGCAGGAGCTGCCTTGCTCCTCTTTGGCGCCAAAACCCCCCTGGGGATGCGGATCAGGGTGGCCCAAATGTAGCCCGGTCGGAAGAAGGGTTTCACAGACACACTAGGCCTCAATTCCTTTAGAGCCTTGTCTGCTAAACGGTTCCTGCTTTCTCTCTCAGCAGTGCCTCCAAATGTAGCCCACTTGTTAAACGGTTGTGGCACTACTTGCTCTCATGTCACTGGTTGGCGCTTCCAGGAGTCCTGAGCCCCGCTTACTATGGGGGAAGCAGGGATTTCCCTGTTAAATGGCGTGCCTCCACCCAGGGCTCTGCTATGGGAGAACTATAACTCCCTCCCTGGGAACTGATGTAGTGTAGTAACCCCTCAATGGGATCCACAGGTCTCTGGCTGATTTGTCCCTCCCAGGGGTATATCCTTACCAGTTGTAGTGATCCTGGGTACACACACAAGGATTTCAACAGATTGCAATGAACAGATTTAGCTTTATTGGGCAGACCTCTCCAGGAGTGTATTCTCATACAGTCAGGGTACATCCACCGGTTACATCATAGCACAAGGCCCTCGCTCAAAGGTACCCAGGGTACTCACGCCAGAATGATCTCCTCTAAGAGGTCCCCCCGGTACTACACGCCAGGAGACCCTCTCTTAGGGCTCTCCCCGGTACTCTCGCCAAGCAAACTCTCCACAGAGACTCACCCCCGGTACTTCACCTGACCTACGCTTTAGCAGGATCCTACTTTCTCTTGGAGACTATTTCTCCCTTACCTACACACTTGTGTACCCTAACTTCCAGCTGATGTAATGCTGGTTGGATCTTAATCCTCTACACTCCTGGAGGGGCAGAGCGGCCCATTCTTTCCTACATGCTGTCTACATGACACTCCTAAAGTGTCCTATTACAGAATGCTACTATCTAACTCCCAGGGGAGCTCCTCTCTTGAGAGGCTCCCAACTTAAGATCCCAACTTAAGATGGCCAACAGCACATGGCTGTTTCCCTTTTATGGGCCTATGCACCACCCTGTGGCCATAACCCGAACTGCGGGGATCCTCCCCATTAACTATAGATATACCAGGCTATACCCATTGTACCTTAACCATTACCCTCCCGGGGCCTATCCTAGGGGTATACATCCTGAGGGGCCCATTTTAGCAAACCCCTACACAAGTGAGGGAATACAGGGGTAGGGGGGGATAGTTCTCAGTACAAGTGAGGGAATACAGGGGTAGGGGGGATAGCTCTCAGTACAAGTGAGGGAATACAGGGGTATGGGAGATAGCTCTCAAGTACAAGTGAGGG
>NW_022279430.1:0-4514 GCF_000004195.4 Xenopus tropicalis
CAGGGCTGGCTCAGCGCCAGTTTGGGTGTGCCTTCCTTTGTGGTGACTTTGGGCGTTTGATGTCGCTGCGCGGCGCCGCTTTTCTGGTGGCCGACGGCAAAACCCAGCCCATTACCGACGCATTCTTTCTGCTGCTGGGCGGTGGCCTGGACGGCGCCATTGGCCCAACGCCCAGCCTCGTCCTGGCGCTGGTTCTGGCCGCTTGGCTGACGTGGCGCATGCTGCACAGACGCCATATGCAGCGCTCCCACGGCTTGACCCCGCGCCCGCTGTGGTTCGACGTGGCGCTGACCGCGCTGTTTGCCGCCGCCGCCGTGGCTTTTGCCCAGGCCATGAACGCCTACCACATCGGTGACAGGCCAGAGGGCCAGGGCATTCCAGTGCCGGTGCTGGTGTGGGCGGCCGTGGTGGTCGTGGTGTCGTTCATCGTCAAGCGCACGCGCTTTGGCCGCTACGTGTACGCCATCGGCGGCAACCCCGAGGCGGCACTGCTGGTCGGCATCCCGGTGCGCCAGGTGATGCTGAAGCTGTATCTGCTGCTGTCGGTTCTGGTGACGGTAGCGGCCATCGTGACAGTGGCGCGTCTGAACGCGGGCACCAACTCCTTGGGCACCAACCAGGAGCTGTACGTGATCGCGGCGACCGTCATCGGCGGCGTGGCCCTGTCGGGCGGCAGCGGCACCGTCATCGGAACGGTGCTGGGCGCCCTGGTCATTCAATTCCTGGAAAGCGGCCTGCTGCTGTTGAACGTGTCCATCGGCTGGCGCATGGTCATCGCGGGCCAGGTGCTGATCGTGGCCGTGGTGTTCGACGTATTGTTCCGCCGCGCCACCGGGGAGCGCCTGTCATGAGTGCGCCAGACATTCCCCTGGTGTCCCTGCACGGCATCAGCAAGTCCTTTGGCGGTGTACATGCCGTCGAAGGTGTGAGCCTGGCCGTGCATGCGGGCGAAGTACTGGCCTTGCTGGGCCACAACGGCGCGGGCAAATCCACGCTGATGAAAATGCTGGCCGGGGCCTACCCCATTGATGCAGGAGAAATCCGGCTCATGGGCCAGACGTGCGAGATTCGCTCGCCGGTGGATGCGCAGGCCCTGGGCATCGAAACCATCCACCAAACCCTGGCCCTGGCCGACAACCTGGACGCGATCGCCAATTTGTTCCTGGGCCGGGAAATGCTCACCCGCTACGGCACGCTGGACGACTACGCGATGGAAACCGCCGCGCGGGCGGTATTCAAGCGCCTGAACCCCCATTTCCAGAACATCCACGTGCCAGTGCGTTCTTTGTCGGGCGGTCAGCGGCAAATCGTGGCCATTTCACGGGCGCTGCATTTCAACGCCAAGGTCTTGATCATGGACGAGCCCTGCGCCGCCCTGGGGCCGGAGGAAACGCGCATGGTGCAAGACCTGGTGCGCACACTCAAGGCCCAGGGCGTGGGCATTGTGCTGATCTCGCACGACATGTCCGACGTGTTTGCACTGAGCGACCGGCTGTGCGTCATGAAAAACGGCCGCACCGTGGGCACCTATGCCACCGCGCAGGTAGACGAAGACGCGGTGCTGGGCATGATCATCGCCGGCCGCCAGCCCGCCGGCATCCATCCGTGCGAGCGCATGCCCTGAGAACGTATTTTCCTTCACGCCCTTATCTCCCATCCCTCTATCCCTACCGCATCATGAGCCATTCTCCCTACGCCGACTTGCCTTTTGTGCGCTACGAAGGCGCAGACAGCCGCAACCCCCTGGCCTTCCGTTGGTACGACCCACAGCGCGTGGTACTGGGCAAAACCCTGGCCGAGCATCTGCGCCCAGCCGTCTGCTACTGGCACACCTTCTGCTGGGGCGGGCAAGACCCCTTTGCGCTGGGCGACCCCTTGTTTGCCCGACCCTGGTTCCAGGGCGAACCCGTGGCCGCCGCGCGCTTGAAGCTCGATGCGGCCTTCGACTTCTTTGAGCGCCTGGGCCTGCCGTTCTGGTGCTTCCACGACCGTGACGTCGGCCCCGAAGGCGCCACCTTGGCCGAGACGAACCGCATTCTCGATGGCCTGCTCGACCATGCCGCCCAGCGCATGGACCAGAGCGGCATCCGTCTGCTGTGGGGCACGGCCAATTTGTTCTCGCACGCGCGCTACATGAGCGGCGCCGCCACCAACCCCGACCCTGCCGTATTTGCATACGCGGCCGCGCAAGTCAAGCACGTGCTGGAGTGGACGCAGCGCCTGGGCGGGGCCAACTATGTACTCTGGGGTGGCCGCGAGGGGTATGAAACCTTGCTCAACACCGACCTGCGGCGCGAGCTCGACCAGTACGGCCGCTTCCTCGCCGCCGTAGTGGAGCACAAGCACAAAATCGGTTTTACCGGCAGCTTGCTGATCGAGCCCAAACCCCAGGAGCCCAGCAAACACCAGTACGACTACGACAGCGCCACGGTATATGGTTTCCTGAAGCGCTATGGGCTGGAAAACGAAGTCAAACTCAATCTGGAAGTCAACCACGCCACCTTGGCGGGGCACAGCTTTGAGCACGAAGTGGCCACCGCAGCCGCCTTGGGCGTACTCGGCTCCATAGACGCCAATCGGGGCGATGAGCAATTGGGCTGGGACACCGATCAATTCCCCAACAACCACGTGCAGCTGGTACCCGCCATGCTGGAAGTGATTCGCCACGGCGGCTTGGGCTCAGGGGGTTTCAACTTCGATGCCAAGGTACGCCGCCAGAGCATCGACCCGGTCGATCAGCTGGCGGCGCACGTGGGCGGCATCGACACCCTGGCGCGCGCCTTCTTGTGCGCCGTCGCATTGGCAGAAGCAGGTGAACTCGACCAAGCGCGCCAAGCGCGCTACGCCGATTGGTCCGGCCCCTTGGGGCAGCGCATCAACGCAGGCGCCAGCTTGGCCGAACTGGCGCAACTGGTACACGCACAAGGCATTGCACCCACGCCCCGATCGGGGCGGCAGGAGCAGTTGGAAAACCTGCTCAACCGCTTCGTGTAAGAAAGGGCCGCGCCCGTTTCATGCCGCTGCGCTTGTCCTGGCGCAGGGCGGGGAGCGGGAGCGTGTGTCGAAGGACACACGCTTTGACCCGTCACCTGCTGCTCAGCGCATCGATGCGCCCGCAGGCTGCGTTGGCGGTGGCAATGTCGCCGTTGGTGGTTGAGAGCAAGTCCGCCAAGGTGTTGCCATTGGTGATTACGGGAGCCGCTGCGCCCAGGTTCTCCATGCGGGTGATGAAGTGCCGCGCCACGATCTTGCGGTTGTCGAGGATGGGCACGTCGGTGTCCTTCGTGCTGTCCATGATGGTGACGGCGATGGAGGACAGGGTCTTCTGCTGGGTGTTCAGCAGGTCTTCGTAGAAGGCCCAGCCTGCCGCTTCCGGGTCGCGTCCGTAGAGTTGTTGGTACAGCTTGCGGATGAGTGCGCGGTTGTCCAGGCTGCCAAAGCGCTGCTGGTATTCGGCGGAGTTGCCGAAGGCGTTGATGATGGTGTCGAGGCCACCGCCTGCGTCTGCCAGTTTGCGTGCCCAGTAGGCCAGTCCGCCGGTGTCGGCGGGGCGGCCGTAGTGGGCGATGTAGGCGGAGGAGACGCGTTCTTCAGGGGTGCTGAAGATGCGCCACCGGCATGCGCCCTGGGTCTGGGGCAGCAGTGCCAGTCCGCCTGGGCCGCTGATCGCGCTATTGGCCGTCAGGTCGTCGTCGCCTGCACCACCATCTCGCAGTTTCAGCGTGACGGTGTTCTTGGCGGTGTCGATTTGTGCGCCGCTGAATGCGTACCAATGCGGTGTGGGGTTGTCTGCCGTGGGGCCGTACTTGTAGTACGCCACGCTGGCTCCGGGGGTGAGTGTGCCGGGGTAGCTCAGTACCACGCTGGCTTCGCTGCCCTGGGCGCCATGGCGCAGTTCCAGGCGCACGATGCCGTACGGCAGGGTGACGCCTGGGGGCAAGGCGGGGGCGTTCAGGCTGGCCTGGGTGTCGGTGCTGGCCTGGGTGATTTGCCAGTCGTTGCCGGGTTGCAGCGTCAGGCCCAGGGGTTGGCCGGTTTGGGGGCCTTCGGGCGGAGTCAGGTCCGGGATGTCCTGGGAGAACAACGCTACCGAGGTGTGGTTGGCCGTCATGTTGGCATGGGTGCATACCGGGCCCTGGCCTGCGCAGGCGCCTGTCCAGCCATGGAACTGGTGTTTGTCGTTGGCGGTGGCGGTGCAGGTGGCTGTGGCGCCGTAGCCCACGTTGCCGGTGCATGCGACGCTGCCGCCTGTCGTCGGGCTGGCGGTGGCGCTGATGGCGTAGCCGCGTGGTGTCTGGCAGGCGGCGATGTTATGGCTGCCTGCGCAGTTCCAAGCCCAGGTGCCGGGGTTGGATACCACGCCGCTGGGGTCGCCACCGTTGCACAGGTTGGTGGTGGGTTTGTTCGCCAGCAAGGGGGTGCTGCCCGTGTTGTGGGCTGTGCCGCAGGCGCCGATCAAGGCGGCAGTGGAGAACGTCGTCTTCTGCGGCGGGTCGCTCAACTGGCCCCCGACA
>NW_022279431.1:0-4418 GCF_000004195.4 Xenopus tropicalis
TGGGGCTGTGGGATAGCCAGGTATAGTAGGGAGAGATGGTGCCTATAGTAGCAGTGGGGGGATAATAGCCTCTGGGAAGGGACTGGGGCTGTGGGATAGCAGGTATAGTAGGGAGAGATGGTGCCTATAGTAGCAGTGGGGGGATAATAGCCTCTGGGAAGGGACTGGGGCTGTGGGATAGCAGGTATAGTAGGGAGAGATGGTGCCTATAGTAGCAGTGGGGGGATAATAGCCTCTGGGAAGGGACTGGGGCTGTGGGATAGCAGGTATAGTAGGGAGAGATGGTGCCTATAGTAGCAGTGGGGGGATAATAGCCTCTGGGAAGGGACTGGGGCTGTGGGATAGCAGGTATAGTAGGGAGAGATGGTGCCTATAGTAGCAGTGGGGGGATAATAGCCTCTGGGAAGGGACTGGGGCTGTGGGATAGCAGGTATAGTAGGGAGAGATGGTGCCTATAGTAGCAGTGGGGGGATAATAGCCTCTGGGAAGGGACTGGGGCTGTGGGATAGCAGGTATAGTAGGGAGAGATGGTGCCTATAGTAGCAATGCCAGACTTTATGCCTTGGGGGGCACCTAACCTTTGGCCTTTCAGTTATTGTTGTAGTGCAACTCCCATCACCCTCGGACAAGCTGCCACATACAATACATTATCCATCAATACTAAACTTCAGTTAGAGTGCAAGCCCTAGGGACCAGCTCTGAGAGGGATATACACATGGAGTAAGGCTGGGGGTTCCTCACCAGATACGCGGGGCTCCCCACAAACGCTCCTGTGGCTCCGGCCACTGCCCCAGCGGCGATGTTGCCCCCCGGCTGCTCAGTGAGCCCGATGCCCTCGGCGTGGGAATAAAGGTAAAACCTCACCCCGTTCATCATCGCCTGATACAACAGTCCGGCCGTTAACCCTTTCTGCAGCCCCCGCAGTCCGTCCGCTTGCCCCACGGCTACCATGGCTTGCAGGACCCCCCGGTAATGGCGGGTGTAGGTCCCCCGAGAGCGGAGCTCCCCTTGTAGCTGCAGCCGCGTCTTCACCACTTCCAGCGGGTTAGTAAATACGCAGGCCATGCAGCAGGCCGAGGCGCCCAGCACGAAGTCCACCGGCGGGGAGATATACATGGTCCGGCAGGGGGGCGGCACGGAGCTGGCCATACAGTTTGGGGGTGCTCCTTAAAGAAATAAACAGAATTGGGGGCACATTGCACCGCACTTTCCCGTATGGCACGTTGCTGAGGGAGAAATGGACAAGTGTGAGGGTTAGTTCCCCTTTAACTGGGACCCATCACGGTTGGATTGGGGGGATTAGGGGGTTCAGGGGGTTGGAGTTCGTATCCAGGCTGCTCAGGGAGTCCTATTATGCTGCTCGGCTCAGTCTGCTCCCGGCGGCTGCCCCCTGGGGTTGGATTGGGGGGTTCAGGGGGTTGGAGTTCCTATCCAGGCTGCTCAGGGAGTCCTATTGTGCTGCTCGGCTCAGTCTGCTCCCGCTGCCCCCTGGGGTTGGATTGGGGGGTTCAGGGGGTTGGAGTTCCTATCCAGGCTGCTCAGGGAGTCCTATTGTGCTGCTGGGCTCAGTGTGCTCCCGCTGCCCCCTGGGGTTGGATTGGGGGGTTCAGGGGGTTGGAGTTGCTATCCAGGCTGCTCAGGGAGTCCTATTGTGCTGCTCGGCTCAGTCTGCTCCCGGCGGCTGCCCCCTGGGGTTGGATTGGGGGGTTCAGGGGGTTGGAGTTCCTATCCAGGCTGCTCAGGGAGTCCTATTGTGCTGCTGGGCTCAGTGTGCTCCCGCTGCCCCCTGGGGTTGGATTGGGGGGTTCAGGGGGTTGGAGTTGCTATCCAGGCTGCTCAGGGAGTCCTATTGTGCTGCTCGGCTCAGTCTGCTCCCGGCGGCTGCCCCCTGGGGTTGGATTGGGGGGTTCAGGGGGTTGGAGTTTGTATCCAGGCTGCTCAGGGAGTCCTATTGTGCTGCTCGGCTCAGTCGGCTGCACCCCCGGTTCCCCCTGCTGAGAGCGGCTCGTCAGCCATGCACTGCCTGCTTGCACTCACATCCCCAGCTGGGTATTTAGGCTGAATATCCCACGGCTCAGCCTTAGCCCCGCCTCCCTGCCTCCTACCGGCCAATCCCTGCCCGGCTCCCAGCTCACACCTCCAATGGGAAGGGCAGTTTGGCTACATGTGGAGGAAAGGTCACCCAGCCCCATTCACTGCGCTTCCTTAGCGTATCCTGTAGTAACGTCACGCTGTGCATGCTGGGAGCAACTGTCCTATCGAGTCAGCAGCAACAATAGGATCCAATGCTGGCGCTGCGGGATATGTTGGCGCTTTATAAATAAATGTTAATAATAATAATATTAAACCTGGGATTGAAAACTACAATTCCCAGCAGCCCCTGCAAGGTGGCAGTTGCACCTACTGAAGCGCTGATAGGCCATTTAATTTGATCAGCTGATTGGGTTTAGAGATTTGTTTGGGTCCCCTGGGGGCCAATGCAGATTACAATACAAAGGACATATATGGCACCTGGTGAACTACAACTCCCAGCATCCCCTGCTCCCCAGATATCCTTTTTCAAGAAGTTAAATCCAGTGGGGATCTTGGAGATCGCAGGTTATTGCATTTCAGTTTCCTGCGTGTCTGCAGTTCTCCACTGGGTGGCGCTGTCCCACTGGGGTCTATAGACAGGATCTGCCCAAGCCCTTTGTTATTTTGATTCTGAAATGGACAGATGCAGCTTTGCAGAGTAGGAGCTGCCATACTGGTCACTCTGATGGCAAACCATCCTGTCCAATCAAACACTTCCCCTCCACTGGCCCCCAGCTGGATGGAGCTACAGGAAACATTAAGGGGACTGGTAGGGGGGGGGGGGGGGCTGTTTGTATCATCCAATCACTGTGCTGTTTTGTTTTGCCCCCTGTCCCGCCCTGGAAACATTCCTCAGCATTCAGTTTTATATATAGAGATAGTGAAACACTGGTCCAATAGGGACAGAGCTCCAAGGAGACTCTCAGTGACTGCTAATATCCTTATCATTTACAGTAGGGGGTACATTATCCCTTATAATACATGAGTGATACTCAGAGTTCCCTGTATAACTCAGCCTGCAGCCTTGTGCCTTTATATGGGGGGCACAGAACCCCTCAGTGACTGCTAATATCCTTATCATTTACAGTAGGGGGTACATTATCCCTTATAATACATGAGTGATACTCAGAGTTCCCTGTATAACTCAGCCTGCAGCCTTGTGCCTTTATATGGGCACAGAACCCCTCAGTGACTGCTCATATCCTTATCATTTACAGTAGGGGGTACATTATCCCTTATAATACATGAGTGATACTCAGAGTTCCCTGTATAACTCAGCCTGCAGCCTTGTGCCTTTATATGGGGGGCACAGAACCCCTCAGTGACTGCTAATATCCTTATCATTTACAGTAGGGGGTACATTATCCCTTATAATACATGAGTGATACTCAGAGTTCCCTGTATAACTCAGCCTGCAGCCTTGTGCCTTTATATGGGCACAGAACCCCTCAGTGACTGCTAATATCCTTATCATTTACAGTAGGGGGTACATTATCCCTTATAATACATGAGTGATTACACGTGAGAGTGAGCAGGATATGACACTAATTACACAGGAGAGTGACAGATTACCCCCATGTGAGAGTATTTGCCCTGGCTGTTGCCCCAGCAGTAGGGGGTAGGCAAACCCCCAGCCATAGAGCCGCTGATTCGAATGGGCCTCAGGGAGAATGTGCTGGAGCTTTGTACTCCTCTATATACAGAAGGTAAGTACTGAGACCCCCACTCCCCCCCAAAACTCTGCTAGCCCCGCCCATCTGATCCACTTCCTACTGGCTGCTGTACCAGGTGGTGGAGGGGGGGCCAGCAGCAGTCAGGATGCTGCACTGTAGAAACCAATCAGCAGCCAGGCAGAGATGACCACCTACAGGATTAGGGCATTTATGCTGTTTGTCTCTAATGTCTGCTGGGCTAGAGCTCCACCTGGTGGTGACACAGGGTTGTGCAAGTTTATGTCACACTGGCTCTTTTCTACTCCTCCTCCTCTTTGTGACATCAGAGCTCTGTACCTGGGTAAGTACTGGGGGGAGATTGGATTCACTTACCCAGGGGGAGGTTCCTGTCTGACCATGGGAAAGAGAGCAGCCCAGGAGCAGGAAGTACAGAGAATCAGAGCTCTGTACCTGGGTAAGTACTGGGGGGAGATTGGATTCACTTACCCAGGGGGGGGTTCCTTCCTGACCATGGGAATGAGAGCAGCCCAGGAGCAGGAAGTACAGAGAATCAGAGCTCTGTACCTGGGTAAGTACTGGGGGGAGATTGGATTCACTTACCCAGGGGGAGGTTCCTTCCTGACCATGGGAATGAGAGCAGCCCAGGAGCAGGAAGTACAGAGAATCAGAGCT
>NW_022279432.1:0-4398 GCF_000004195.4 Xenopus tropicalis
CACTGCCCTGTGCCCATGGATTGTAACTGTCACTGCCCTGTGCCCATGGCTTGTAACTGTCACTGCCCTGTGCCCATGGCTTGTAACTGTCACTGCCCTGTGCCCATGGATTGTAACTGTCACTGCCCTGTGCCCATGGCTTGTTAGTGTCACTGCCCTGTGCCCATGGCTTGTAACTGTCACTGCCCTGTGCCCATGGCTTGTAACTGTCACTGCCCTGTGCCCATGGCTTGTAACTGTCACTGCCCTGTGCCCATGGCTTGTAACTGTCACTGCCCTGTGCCCATGGCTTGTTAGTGCCACTGCCCTGTGCCCATGGCTTGTAACTGTCACTGCCCTGTGCCCATGGATTGTAACTGTCACTGCCCTGTGCCCATGGCTTGTAACTGTCACTGCCCTGTGCCCATGGCTTGTAACTGTCACTGCCCTGTGCCCATGGATTGTAACTGTCACTGCCCTGTGCCCATGGCTTGTTAGTGCCACTGCCCTGTGCCCATGGCTTGTAACTGTCACTGCCCTGTGCCCATAGCTTGTAACTGTCACTGCCCTGTGCCCATGGCTTGTAACTGTCACTGCCCTGTGCCCATGGATTGTTAGTGTCACTGCCCTGTGCCCATGGCTTGTAACTGTCACTGCCCTGTGCCCATGGCTTGTAACTGTCACTGCCCTGTGCCCATGGCTTGTAACTGTCACTGCCCTGTGCCCATGGCTTGTAACTGTCACTGCCCTGTGCCCATGGCTTGTTAGTGCCACTGCCCTGTGCCCATGGCTTGTAACTGTCACTGCCCTGTGCCCATGGATTGTAACTGTCACTGCCCTGTGCCCATGGCTTGTAACTGTCACTGCCCTGTGCCCATGGCTTGTAACTGTCACTGCCCTGTGCCCATGGATTGTAACTGTCACTGCCCTGTGCCCATGGCTTGTTAGTGCCACTGCCCTGTGCCCATGGCTTGTAACTGTCACTGCCCTGTGCCCATAGCTTGTAACTGTCACTGCCCTGTGCCCATGGCTTGTAACTGTCACTGCCCTGTGCCCATGGATTGTAACTGTCACTGCCCTGTGCCCATGGCTTGTTAGTGCCACTGTCCTGTGCCCACTGCTTGTAACTGTCACTGCCCTGTGCCCATGGCTTGTTAGTGCCACAGACATACTGCTAAGCTTCACTTTCTATAAAACAGCAACCCAATCCTGGAGGATCCTGGGATTTGTAGTTCATACCAACTATAGCCCTGGCACAACTACAACTCCCAGCAACCCTCCCTGCCTTGGACCCATAGGGTCAGTTAGCCTGAAACAGCTTAGCTTGCCTGTCTCTGTGCTGGGAAGCATCGCTACCCGGGGAAAGTACCATTCTAAATATTTAAAAGGGAAATCGATATATAAATAAGCAGGCTGATTCTGTGCAGTTACAGTTCCATGGGTTTAGTTCTCCTTTAATGAAAGAAATCTGACTGTAACACACTTTTGAATCGAAAATCAGTGTAATTGTAACGTTCCAAAAAGTTTCACATACAAATGTTGTCATATGTCATATCAGGGTGTCACAGGGTATGGATAATGATAGCGCCACCTTGTGGTCATGTAGCAGCTTTAATAGGTAGTTCCGCCTCGGTTGTGTATAGTGACAAGTAATAAAGCAACAAGGGGTTTGGGCACTCAGTGTCTTATTGGCTCCCTCCCATATGTATAAATACAAATATACAGAGAAGGAATGTTCTGGGCACACAATAAGCTGTACCCACATACTGTACTGTCTAAGGGAAACACTATGGCACCTCCCTCCCATATGTATAAATACAAATATACAGAGAAGGAATGTTCTGGGCACACAATAAGCTGTACCCCCATACTGTACTGTCTAAGGGAAACACTATGGCATCCCCTACCCATATGTATAAATACAAATATACAGAGAGGGAATGTTCTGGGCACACAATAAGCTGTACCCCCATACTGTACTGTCTAAGGGAAACACTATGGCACCCCCTACCCATATGTATAAATACAAATATACAGAGAAGGAATGTTCTGGGCACACAATAAGCTGTACCCCCATACTGTACTGTCTAAGGGAAACACTATGGCACCTCCCTCCCATATGTATAAATACAAATATACAGAGAGGGAATGTTCTGGGCACACAATAAGCTGTACCCCCATACTGTACTGTCTAAGGGAAACACTATGGCACCTCCTACCCATATGTATAAATACAAATATACAGAGAAGGAATGTTCTGGGCACACAATAAGCTGTACCCCCATACTGTACTGTCTAAGGGAAACACTATGGCACCTCCTACCCATATGTATAAATACAAATATACAGAGAAGGAATGTTCTGGGCACATTTATGGGAATATGTACCAGGAGTACCAATTGTAACTGGGTACTGACCGTAAGGGGGTAGGGTTATTTGTCCTTCATATTCTCAAGTTCCTTTGTGAATTCATTATCTATATGTGAATAAAATGTTGACGTTTGGCTTTTTTCAATTTTGGCAAATACAAATGAGGCTTCCGACGCCTTTCAGCCCCTCCTGGCGGCGGGATGGAGCGCGCGGTGTGTCACCTTTAAATCATATTTGCAGTTGTACAATATGAATTATTCAGAGCTGCTTATCCCCGGCAAAAAAAAAAAAAAAAAAACTTGAGGAAAGTACTTTGTGTTCTCTATGTGAGATGCACTTCCCTCCAATTACTCTAAATGGAGACGCCATTACATGCTGATTCATTAATCTGGATCCTGCGCCTGTGCTCCTTCCCTTTTAAGAGGCATTTATGTTGCATTGTGGGCAGCTGTGTGCCAGCCGGCCTGCCAAGCGGGTATCTGGTGTATTGAGTAATTGATGATCCGTCTTATTGTTTTAGCTTTTTCAGAAGTTAAAATATTAAACAGCAAGGGAAGGTGAAGCATCAAGTGGGCACAATTGAATTGTAATGGGGTCTCGGCCTATTGTGCCCAGAACATTCCTTCTCTGTATATTTGTATTTATACATATGGGAGGGGGGTGCCATAGTGTTTCCCTTAGACAGTACAGTATGGGGGTACAGCTTATTGTGTGCCCAGAACATTCCTTCTCTGTATATTTGTATTTATACATATGGGTAGGGGGTGCCATAGTGTTTCCCTTAGACAGTACAGTATGGGGGTACAGCTTATTGTGTGCCCAGCATTCCTTTCTGTATATTTGTATTTATACAAATGGGAAGGAGGTGCCATAGTGTTTCCCTTAGACAGTACAGTATTGGGGTACAGCTTATTGTGTGCCCAGAACATTCCTTCTCTGTATATTTGTATTTATACATATGGGTAGGAGGTGCCATAGTGTTTCCCTTAGACAGTACAGTATGGGGGTACAGCTTATTGTGTGCCCAGAACATTCCTTCTCTGTATATTTGTATTTATACATATGGGTAGGGGGTGCCATAGTGTTTCCCTTAGACAGTACAGTATGGGGGTACAGCTTATTGTGTGCTCAGAACATTCCTTCTCTGTATATTTGTATTTATACATATGGGTAGGGGGTGCCATAGTGTTTCCCTTAGACAGTACAGTATGGGGGTACAGCTTATTGTGTGCCCAGAGCATTCCTTCTCTGTATATTTGTATTTATACAGTAGCTCTGGTGTTTGCATGGAGATAACCTCAATCCTTTCCCGGTTTAACCATGTTTGCCATGTAACGTAGGAGTGTATAGTCTCATTGTCTCTCTAACAAACCCCAAGCCACCAAAGCTCAGATTTGTTTCCCTATGACACTGAGGCCGGGGAGCCAAATGTTGCCTGTGACAACTGAGGTATAAGTTGCAAATGATCCGTGGGATAAGGGTGCGGATAAACTGTTTGGGAAGAGAATGGTTCTGGAACGGCACAATGAGTTTTGCCAAAGGCTTCACAGAAGGAAGGTGTTTGCTTTGGCTGCGTCTGAATAACGAGCGTCTTGCCTTGTTCCTTGGGCTGAACTGAATTAATGTTGCCTTTCAATCAGTTTATAGATGTCTATTTCCCCTGTCCCCATAGCACCAATGTTAATAACACTTGGACCCCAAATCCCCCCCTAACTAGCCTTCAGGCTGGGCCCCCTTAGCCCATAACAAGGTTACAGATATATAGAAACATTGGGGTAACAGTCACCCCGCTATAGTTCCAGGGGTACCCAGGGCACAAATAAGCACTCACCCCAAATCCCCCCCTAACTGGCCTTCAGGCTGGGCCCCCTTAGCCCATAACAAGGTTACAGATATATAGAAACATTGGGGTAACAGTCACCCCGCTATAGTTCCAGGGGTACCCAGGGCACAAATAAGCACTCACCCCAAATCCCCCCCTAACTGGCCTTCAGGCTGGGCCCCCTTAGCCCATAACAAGGTTACAGATATATAGAAACATTGGGGTAA
>NW_022279433.1:0-4214 GCF_000004195.4 Xenopus tropicalis
ACACTGTATAGGGTGGGGGCCGTATAGGGTGGGGCCCCCCTGCCTCCCAAGTTAGACATTTGTAACTAAAAGGGAAATTCATCACTGGTTCCCAATTGGGGAATCCTTAAACTTAATCTGTGAGGCACATAATGTCCCCCTTTAGGCCAAGTTCTCCGCTACTCAACCTACCCCCCCCCCCCTCGGCCAGTTCCACTTCCTCCCTACCCTCAGTTGGGCCGACTTCCCAGGGTTCCCACTGTTCTACACCAAATACTCTTCTTCTTGAAAAGTGCCTCCTCCTGTAGACAACTTCCAATCCTTCTAGGCCACCTGCAACTAATGTAGGCCACCTCCAGCCCTTGTAGGCCACCTCCAGCCCTTGTAGGCCACCTCCAACCCATGAAGGCCACCTCCAGCCCTTGTAGGCCACCTCCAGCCCTTGTAGGCCACCTCCAGCCCTTGTAGGCCACCACCTGCCCTTGTAGGCCACCTCCAACCCATGAAGGTCACCTCCAGCCCTTGTAGGCCACCTCCAGCCCTTATAGGCCACCTCCTGCCCTTGTAGGCCACCTCCAGCCCATGTCGGTATAACTTTAAGGTAAAGATAAGGTCTAAGTGACCAGTCGGCCCCCGCCTATCAGACGCAAGGAGATCCTAATGATCAGATTACCATTCCCATGTCCTCTTCATCCAGCATCTCACTCTCCTCCACCACGCTGGCGAAACTACTGGCACTCGATGAGGAACGAGAGAAATCCCTGTTGGTGTCGGGTTTGGGCCCCGACTCTATCCTGTCAGGAAACAGAGAGACAAACAGCTGTAACCTGGGGCCCCAACATTACCAGGAACCCGCGGGGCCCCAACATTACCAGGAACCCGCGGGGCCCCAACATTACCAGGAACCAACGGGGCCCAATATTACCAGGAACCAACGGGGCCCCAACATTACCAGGAACCCACGGGGGCCCAACATTACCAGGAACCCACGGGGGCCCAACATTACCAGGAACCCACGGGGGCCCAACATTACCAGGAACCCACGGGGGCCCAACATTACCAGGAACCCACGGGGGCCCAACATTACCAGGAACCCACGGGGGCCCAACATTACCAGGAACCCACGGGGCCCAACATTACCAGGAACCCACGGGGCCCAACATTACCAGGAACCCACGGGGGCCCAACATTACCAGGAACCCACGGGGGCCCAACATTACCAGGAACCCACGGGGCCCAACATTACCAGGAACCCACGGGGGCCCAACATTACCAGGAACCCGTGGGGGTGGCACCGGGCTCACACTCCTCCCTCTCTGCTACTAACCACGTTCTACGGCGGAACAAACGGAACCCTGAGCATGTTCCTGAGCAGGACTAACCTGTTTTTTGTAGTGGGCATCTCCGGAGAGCTGTGATTGGACGAATTCTCAGACTTGGGTTCCTGGGAGACATTGCCACTGTCTGGGGTCTTCTGGGGGCCGGTGGGACTTTCCCTGTCAGACACAGCAAATGTGAGAAATATCTCTGGGCCCACTGGGCCGCCTGGGGCTGTTCCTGCTGAATTTGCCCATTTGCCCCCATAAACAATAAAGGAAGTGCATTGTCCCCCGGGGGGGGGGGGGGGGCGGAATAACTACCAAAGAATTTGCACGATGCCATTTATTGGCCCCAAGGAAAAATCTCTGCATGAAAGAACATTCTATGGCTCTCACGCAACGGAACATTCTCCTACTGACCCCAGAGCTGCCCCTGAGCTTCTGTCTCATTAACCCTTACCCTCCCTGCAGCACTGCTGCCTGATTTACTATTAGTTGCCACCAGAATGTTCTAGCCTCGCCCACTTCTAGAGTCACAAACCCCCCCGCACCTCCCCCTGTAAGCTTCCATAAGAGTTTTGTAGTCCCACCCACTGCCTGAGTCAGACTCCCTGCTCCTCCCCCTGTAAGCTTCCATCAGCGTTTTCTAGTCCCACCCACTTCTTGAGTCACAGGCTCCCTGCCCCCCTGTAAGCTTCCATTATAGTTTTGTAGTCCCACCCACTGCCTGAGTCACAGACTCCCTGCCCCTCCCCCTGTAAGCTTCCATCAGCGTTTTCTAGTCCCACCCACTTCTTGAGTCACAGGCTCCCTGGCCCCCTTAAGCTTCCATCAGTTTTCTAGTCCCACCCACTTCTTGAGTCACAGACTCCCTGCCCCTCCCCCTGTAAGCTTCCATCAGAGTTTTCCAGCCCCACCCACTTCTTGAGTCACAGGCTCCCTGCTCCTCCCCCTGTAAGCTTCCATCAGAGTTTTCTAGTCCCACCCACTGCTTGAGTCACAGGCTCCATGCCCCTCCCCCTGTAAACTTCCATCAGAGTTTTCTAGTCCCACCCACTTCTTGAGTCACAGGCTCCATGCCCCTCCCCCTGTAAACTTCCATCAGAGTTTTCTAGTCCCACCCACTTCTTGAGTCACAGACTCCATGCCCCTCCCCCTGTAAGCTTCCATCAGTGTTCTAGTCCCACCCACTGCTTGAGTCACAGACTCCGTGCCCCGCCCCCCCCCCCCAGTAAACCAGACATCGCACCTCTTTTCCTGTACTTCCTGGATATTCTCTATGCCGATGGCGCTGCTTCTCCGGGAGCTGAACGGACCGGACTTCTTCCTCGTCGGACTCTTTCCCGGAACAATCAGCGACTGGAAAAACATTCGGATCTTTGAGCGTGACAAGTCACATGATTAGAGGCCAATTAACTCCTCCCCTTAGTGCCGCCATGTTGCTCCCACAGCAAGAACTTCACTAGAACTGTGCCCCCTACTGATCATAAATGGAAAATGCTCTTCTCTTGGTGTCTATGAAGAATGTTCTAGATAAGGAAAGCAAAATGGCAGCTCCCACGTAGAAATGAGAGGAGGTAAATCTGAGTAAAGCCCCAGGGAAATGGAGCCTTGTGTTATTATTGTTAGAGCACGGGATGATGGGATTGGCCGGAGGGCTGCACAAAAGGCGCCATTTCCCCGGGGCTTTACTTACCCTTTAAGTTCTTTATGACGTATTTCCCTTCCCATCATGCTTAGGGGCACGTGTAACTATGGGGGGCAGCCCTGGTTGGTCCCGGGGGGGGTTCTGCCCATCTTTTTACGACTCCCAGAAACCTGCGCTACGGCTGCTGAGCCGGGATTGGCCGAGGCAGGGAAAGGGCCATACGGGGCATATATGGGGCAACAAGGGGGGCAAAAACCTCTGTCCTGGGGCAAATCAGTGTAACCTGGTGCAAAGCAGGAAATAAATATCCACCTCTTCTATGGTTCCTATGCCTATGGCACTGCCGCGGCGTCCGTGCCTATTCGCAGGCTTCCCTGGCACCAGCAATGACTGAAGCAGGAGAGAGCGGGGGGGGGGCAGGAGGGTCATGGGGGGGTAGATAATGTACAGACAGACAGTTGGGGGGGCAGGAAGAGTAAGGCAGGCAATGGGTCAGGGGAAGTGGGGGGCAGGAAGAGTAGGGTAGGAAAGTGGGGGGCAGTTGGAGTGGGGGGGTATAGGTGGGTTTACGAAGTGACAGAGAAACCAGAAAGGGCCCCAGCCAATGAGATTGAGTCCCAGGGGGGCCCCGTGTAACACGGTATCATTAACAGACACAGGAAGGATCCAGGAATGGAGGCGGAGACACGCGCACAGCAAACAGAGTGGGAGGAGTCATGAGGGGGAGGGGGAAACAAAAAAACAAAAAAAAAAGAGAAAACAAGAAGTCATCATGCACGGAATGGCAATTAAGGGTTAATTACAGCAAATGGATATAAATGAAATAGCAGAGACTCGAGCTCTAGCCCCGCCCTCTGTGTGCCCACGTGGCACAGCCGGGGTACTTACTGCTAGCGGGGCATTACTGGGGCAAGAGGGTCAGTGCATCTAACATTGAGTGTAATCATACTAGCCCCCCCCCAGGGTAAGAGGTACAAGCTCCTCCCAGTAATGAAGTTCTGATTCTCTCTACTTCCTGCTCCTGGGCTGCTCTCTTTCCCATGGTCAGGCAGGAACCTCCCCCTGGGTAAGTGAATCCAATCTCCCCCCAGTACTTACCCAGGTACAGAGCTCTGATTCTCTGTACTTCCTGCTCCTGGGCTGCTCTCTTTCCCATGGTCAGACAGGAACCCCCCCTGGGTAAGTGAATCCAATCTCCCCCCAGTACTTACCCAGGTACAGAGCTCTGATTCTCTGTACTTCCTGCTCAAGGCCTGCTCTCTTTCCCA
>NW_022279434.1:0-4229 GCF_000004195.4 Xenopus tropicalis
ATCTTGGGCACGGCCTGGCGCAGCCGCGCCAGCATCTCGTTGAACATCGAAAGGCGTTTGCTGCCCTTGCCGTTGGCCTCGCGTACGTGCACGTGCAGCACCGTGGCGCCAGCGTTGTAGCAATCCACGGCCTTTTGCACCTGCTCGTCCATGCTGACGGGGACGTCGTCCGAATCACCGGGCAGCCACTGCGGGCCGTAGGGGGCAACCTGGATGACCAGTTTTTCCTGGTTCTCGGGCAGCAGGGAGTCGTCTAGAAAATGCATGGAAAGTCTCCTGAAAGGTAGGTTGGGGAGGGGGATGGGATTACTTCACGCCTTGGCGCTCGCGCTCCAGCGCCGCGCACTCTTCGAGCAGGATGGGCATGCCCAGGCTGCAGCTGTGAATGCCCAGCACGCTCACGCCCTGCAGCACGGCGGCAATCTCCTGCCGGGTCGCGCCCAGTTCCAGGGCCTTGCGGATGTGGCGGCGCGTGCCAGGGGCATACATGTGGGTGCAAGAGGCATCGAGCGCGATGGCGATGAACTCCCACACCTTGGGCTCGATCACGTGGCTCAACCTGGGGTGCACGCCCATGGCCATGAATTTCTCGGTCCACAGCGGATCGACGTCAAAGAACGCATCCCAGGCGGTATTCCATTCACCGCTGGCACGCAGATGGTCGCAAATGGGGGTCGGGCTGCTCATGCGCTACTCCTTGGATTCAGTGGGAAGCGCAGTGTAGGTACCGCCCACCCAGAACAATCCACCATTTCGGACATTCACTTGCCATTAACGGACATACCGGGTAAACCATGACGCCACGGGTGCGCTGCGCTTTCCTCCCTCCCTCCCTCCCTCCCTCTACAGCGCCAATTCGTAGCCGGTGCTGCGCCCCCCGCCGGGCGACTTCTTCAACAGACCCAGTTGCAGCAACTGCGTGATATCGCGCAGCGCAGTGTCGGGCGAGCACTTGGCCATGGCGGCCCACTTGCTGCTGCTCAGTCTGCCCTCAAAGCCGTCAAGCAAGCGGTTCAGCAGCTTCACCTGCCGCTCGTTCAACGGCGTGCCCGCACAGCGCTGCCAGAACCGTGCTTTCAGCAGCACGGCGTCCAGCGTAATCTGCGCGCTGGCCACGGCACGGCCCAGCGCGCCGAGGAACCACGACAGCCAGCCAGTCACATCGAGCCTGCCCTTCTGGGTGCGCTCCAGCACGTCGTAATAGTCCTTGCGCTCGCGCTGAATTTGCGCCGACAGGCTGTAAAAACGCAGCGGGCTGCCATCGGCACGCGCCAGAAACAGGTCGCCCACGGCACGCGCGATACGCCCATTGCCATCGTCGAAAGGGTGCAGCGTCACGAACCACAGATGCGCCAACCCCGCCTTGAGCAGCGCAGGCTCGCCGCCCTCCTCATTCGCCCAGGCCAGGAATCGCGCCATTTCGGCGGGCAGAGCCACAGCAGGCGGCGCTTGATAGTGAAGCTGGCGCCGCCCCACCGGGCCGGAAACCACCTGCATAGGCCCGGCGGCATCGTCGCGCCACTGGCCCACACGGAGCCTGCCCATGCCCGAGTAGCCTGTCGGGAACAAGGCCGCGTGCCAGCCGAACAGGCGCTCGGCGGTCAACGGGGCCGCGGCATGGGAAGTGGCATCCAGCACCATCTCCACAACGCCTTCGACGTGCCTGTCCACCGGCGCCACCGCGCCGACATCCACCCCCAGACGCCGTGCGACCGACGAACGCACCGACGCGACATCCAGCACTTCGCCCTCGATGGCGCTGGTCTTGAGTACATCCTCGGTCAACGCGGCAAGACTGGCTTGCTCGCGCAGCGCCATGCCCACGTCAGCCAGACGCCCCAGCAGCACGCCCTGGGCGCGGCTGATACTGGCCAACGGCGCCGCGAGCGCCGACAGCTCGTAGCGCCATTGCGGCCAATCGTCGGCCTGCCAGATGCAGGGTTTTTCTCCGCTATCCATGCGGAAATTAGACGCCGTATTCACCGCAAGCGCAAGACATTTGCCGCATATTAAGCGGAGAATAAGCCACCCAATCGCCGCATCGATCATTCACGCCCATGCCCGACAGACTCCTCGGATCACTCGAAAAGCGTGGCAACCTTCGCCAGCACTTCGTCCATGATCGGCGCTGGCAGCGTGTCTACCTTGCGGGCATGTCGGGCATCCAGGTCAATCACGCGCGGCTGGTCGCAGCGCACGACGCCGATGGTTTTGATACCTGTTACGGGAACGGCAAAACCCAGGCGGCGGGTGAACTCGCCGCCGTTGGTGATCGGCAGGATCACCGGCAGCTTGGTGGCATCGTTGAACTCAGAGGGCGACACGACCAGGACGGGACGGCTGCCGCTTTGCTCATGTCCGGCGGTCGGGTCGAGGGACACGAGGTAGATGTCACCCCGCTTCATGGCAGTTCACCGCCAACGGCGGGGGCATCGACCCATTCCCGTTCTTCGGCCGGTTGCGGCTGCGAATAGTCCGAGGCGGCGAGCAATTCCGCCAGCGTATAACGCGGGCGTGGCCGGGGATTGACTATCAGGCAGCCGTGATCGACGGCCAAGCCGACTGTCATGCCGACTTGCAGATGCAACTGGTCAAGAAAGGCAGGAGGGACGGCCAGCATGACCGAGCCGCCGACCTTGCGCAGATTGGTTGTGTGCATGATAGGTACTTCGTGCGATAAAGTTATACTAAAATATAATCTAACCGATTCTGAATTGCAACCAAGTGCTGTCGTACAACCAGTGTTTTACGACATCATCCGCAACGCATAGAGGTCAAATCATGACGCCACTCGTTCGCAGCGCCGCACTGACCAACTACGCCAGCGTGGCCCGTCTGGCCGGGCTGGATCCCCTGCGCATGCTGAAGGCAGTGGGGCTGGATCCGGCCTGCCTGGAACAGCCGGACTGGAAGATTTCCGGCCCCGCCGTGGGCCGCCTGCTGGAAGACTCCGCGCGCCGCTCGGGCTGGCAAGACTTCGGGCTGCGCCTGGCCGAATCGCGCCCCTTCTCCGTGGCCGGGCCGCTGGCACTCGTGGCGCGCGAACAGGCCACGCTGCGCCAAGCCATCGAGGCATACATGCGCTACATGCACCTGCACAACGAATCGCTGCACATGTGGCTGGAAGAAAACGGCCGCACCGCAGTAATCCGCACGGAATACCTGGGCAGCCTGGAACAGCGCCAAAGCATGGAACTGACGCTCGCCATGATCCACCGCACCATCCAGCAGATGCTGCCCGAACACTGGCGCGCGCGCAGCGTATGCTTCATGCACGCCGCGCCAGCAGACACGCGCACGGCGCGGCGCATCTTTGGCCCCCGCATCGAATACGCCGCCCCCCTGAACGGCATCGTCTGCGCCGCGAGCGATCTGGCCGCACCCCTGGCCAGCTACGCGCACCTGGAGCGCTACGCGCAGCAGTACGTGGAATCGATGAGCACCAGCGCCGCCCCTTCAGTCGGCGAAAAAGTGCGCCATCTGGCGCTGACGCTGCTGCCCTTCGGGCAATGCACGCTGGCGCGCATCGCCGGGCATCTGGGCGTAGACGAACGCACGGTGCGCCGCCATCTGCGGCACGAAGGCACGTCCTACAACGAACTGCTCAACCAGATCCGCCGCGAACTTGCGCCCCGCTACCTGGACAGCGCGCAGCGCAGGCACGCAGAGACTGCGCTGCTGCTGGGGTTCAACAGCGCAAGCGCGTTCTCCCGCTGGTTCCGGCAAGCGTTCGGATGCAGCCCCTCGTTTCGGCCCCCGGTCTCGCACTTCGTGCCACCCGCAAAACCCAAGGCGTGCGTGGTGATGACCTGGCTGGAGCCGCCGGGGTAGGGCACGTATTTCTGATCGCACCGCGGTCGATCGACTCAGGAGACGGTTTCTTTGCGACCCAGTTTTTTCATCGTACAATCTTTGGATGCTTGACAAGATGCAAGTCAACCCCTTCCTGAGCCCGAGCCGAGCCGAGCCGAGCCGAGCCGAGCCGAGCCGAGCCGAGCCGAGCCGAGCCGAGCCGAGCCGAGCCGAGCCGAGCCGATAGATTCTGCTCGCATGAATTAGTTCCCCATTTTTTTCTGATTTCGCGAAAAAAGCGCCTGCCGGGCTTGCCCGGCAGGCGCTTTTTGTCGTGCCGCGCTGTCCAAGCCCCCGTCCTTTTTTTCTTGACCCCCGAGGCTTTTATGCATCTCTTTATCCGCCGCTCCCTGGCAGCGCTGCTGCTGTTCGTCCCC
>NW_022279435.1:0-4123 GCF_000004195.4 Xenopus tropicalis
TGGGGGGGGGTTTTTTTTTTTAAAAGGAAAAGTGGGTTTATATCCGTGGGGGGGGTTTTTTTTATAAAAAGGAAAGATTGTTTTTTATTATGTGGGAGGGGCTCTTTTATAAGAGGGAAAGTTGGTCTATATCAGTGGGAGGGGCTCTTTTATAAAGGGAAAGTTGGTCTATATCAGTGGGGGGGGCTCCTTTATAAAGGGAAAGTTGGTCTATATCAGTGGGAGGGGCTCTTTTATAAAGGGAAAGTTGGTCTATATCAGTGGGAGGGGCTCCTTTATAAAGGGAAAATATACCCGTTTTTTAACACTGGTTTAATGCATAAGGTTTGTGTTGAACATACATTTTGCCTGTTCTTTTAATTGAGAAATAATTATGATTTTTGTTGAGCCAGATTCTACTTCCTGATCCCAATGAGCAAAGTCAAACAAATCAGGAGTCGACTTGGTTTAAATTAACCCCTCCCTTCCCCCAGCTACAGCCTGTTATCTTTTTAGATTTAAAGCACCTCATTATACAGGGGTTTCTAGGCGGCCTGCTGATTTGTTTGGCTTTGCTCGTTGGGATCAGGAGGTAGAATATGACCAAACAAGCACATCTGACTCCATTCACCCACTGAGAAGGGACATGAGCAGATGAAATGGTTCAATTGCCACCAACCTCCAAGAATATATATATATTCAAAACTGCCTTGCCAAGTCTGGTGATGTACAGACAGATTTATGTTGCTTTATCCTTATACTTAAGCACTGGGGGTGAAACTTACTTCTATATTTGATTCTTTCAGTAGTCGGTACCCTTTGTTGGCACAGGAGTCGTAACTGGACGGAAAGGAGCTGTCATTGGCAGATACATGAACCCGTCTCTCACAGTCTGTAGCAGTCTCAGCAGTAACTGTCTCTCCATCAGGAACTGTCTCATTGTACTTCTGAGCCGAGTCACCTAGAGAGAAAGGAAAACTTAGAAAAAACAAAGCCCTGAGTTCAATCAAGTAACTAAGGCATCAAGAACAAATATAATACCTGTGTTACCGCTCCTAATATGATTTACTGCGGCGAAGATGATGATGATGGCAAAGGCAAAACAACTCCCCGTGATCCACTGCCATTTCTTTTTGCCTCGAAATAACTGTGGAAATATATTATGTATATAAACAACAAGCAGGAAGCAGAACGGGGGGTAGAAAAGGTGAGAACATCGTCAGAGCAGGAAACTTAAGGTGCCTATTCACACGAAGATCCGCTTGCCTGGCCTGACCTACGGGGGGGATATCGGGCTAATTCAGTTGTTTGGTCCTGGGGCCAAACAATCGAATTAGAGCGGCGTGTATAGGCACAGTCGGTTCAGGGGCTGCATCAATGAGCCGATGCGCTCCCCAATACGACTACATTTTTAAACCTGCCCAATCGATATCTGCCCAATTTCAGGTCAGATATCAGTCGGGCAGGCCTGTCGGTAGTGCCCATACACGGGCCGATTAGCTGCTGAGTCGGTCTAAGGGACCCATATCGGCAGCTATAATCGGCCCGTGTATAGGGACCTTAAGACCCCATCTATCTTTGTGAGCTCCCCTGAATTAACTTAGGATGTTAAACTACATCCCCCAGCTGCTACTGTATAATATGCCATTATTATATACAGCTAGTGATAAAGAATGATAAGCTGAACCGCTCAGTTATACAGACGGTTTCCCAAGTGATACACACACATATAGCTATACTGTATCTGAAAAATATAAGTAAATGAAGCGCAAACTGTTGGACAAATAAATCCAACACAATATCTACCATATCCAGGAGAAAGTAATATTTAGTCAGAGTAGCCCTGGGCCTATGGGACCCCCGGGCACAGGGTACTGGGAGTTTCTGAGCCAGTAGGGGATTAGCACTTTGGGTACGTGAAGTCGGAACAAGCAGTGCAGAGAGCAGCAGTTACAGGGCAGTAAGAGACAAATGGAGATGTAGCAAGTTCTGCCCAATGTGTGGGAAACATGGCAAGGCACAATGTCCAACACTGCCCTCAATTTGCCCCTACAGGAATCAGTGGGAAGTGTGGGCAGCAGTGCTTCGGGGGTGATTCTTGCCTGGTAACATGCATTGCCATCCCAAGAGCTGTCGGGTGATTCTCATAGGGGCCAAAGGAGGCTCATTATCTGGCCAGAACCCTTACTGCGCAGCACTGCCCATAGGCGAGACTGGCATGGAATCACACGACTGGAAGACAGCAGCCCGGCCCCTGCGCCCCACTGGATAGACGCGCAGAAAACCAGCTGTAATGTAAACGTCAGTCAGTTCTTTGTTTTAAAAACACAAACACTGCTTCCGCTTTCACTTTTACTTTTACTGCTTCACTCGTCTTCCGTGATGAGGAGCCTGAAGGGTTAACGATAAAGGAAACGCCCAACCAGAGGGGATTATAAACGGCTTTGCTGGGCACAGACAGACTGGGAGAATGTGGGGGGCAGAGCTGGAACCAGTAGAGAAGCCCCTCTATGTACCCAAGCAGGGTAAGTGACTCTCCCCTTATATTCAGCTACGCCCAGTTATGGCGCCAAGAAAGTCCTGCAGGCTTATGTGGCCCAGTGTGGGGTGGCTTTGGCTAGCTGGGCTCAGGCCTATGGCACGGCTGGCCCACAATAAATAAGTGCCAAAATATTTAGCTCCTAAGCAGAGTAGCCCATGTCATTATCATGCTATGCTGGGGTTTATAATCCAAATTCCTCTTTAGGGTGAAGACACACAGAGCTACTTAGTAGCAGCTACTTTTTCACCACTACTAGACATCAGAGGATCCCCTGCCATAGACAATATTGAGAATTGCCTCAGCTAAAAACACGTAGAGACAATTATTGGTAAATTATCTGTTTTAGTAACTCTAACAAGTAGCTGCTACTAGTAGCTCTGTGTGTCTTCCCCCTTACACTAAATAGAAACATATGATGCGGCCTCAGAAATACCCTGGGGGTCAGTGTGGCCTTGCTGGCCAATGTCTGTAAAAGCAAGTGACCAGGCTGCCCCATGATTGGGGCAATTCTCCTGGATCTGACAGACTGACAACTGACAGACAGCAGACAGTGGGAGGAGCATCTCAGTTATTAAAATCCAGGGCCAGTCATTCTAAATAGAGATGGGCCCCTGCAAATAAGGCATATGTGGCAACTAATAAGGGTATTTGGCTTATGGTAGCAAATGGATAAATGTGCAGCTGCAGCGCCCCCCATTGGTAAGAGATTATGGTTTCAATGATCTGAAAATAACACGATTGCACTCGGCTTTGGTGACAGTCGGATTCGGCCGAGAACACCCATTAGTTTAGCAAAAGCGCAAAGCTCTGAGGGTGCAGTTCTGCGGATGCCCAGTAGAGGCGCTAGTACAGAAACTAATAGGGAAATGTGACTATTGCCGGTGTATAGGAACTGTATGAGTCTGAAAGTGTCAAATGAAAGTGTCATAGCGAATATCTGTGTTTCCCACATGTTGTAAATAATAACACGGGTAACTAGAGGCACCTCCTCCAGTCTAAATATAAAATGGTTCCACAACCCTGTGTCACAGGGGATGCTGGGAGTTGTAGTGAGCGCAGTGCAGGGGCTGGAGGGTTAGGGTTCATTCCTTTACAGCTGCGGTTGGGGGGGGGGGGGATTATCCCGTAGGCCTATTCAGCGTCTTAAAAATCTTTTGCGAGGTCCCGGTGCGTTCAGCTGTATGGAGAGGGGCCGGGCGGGGGGTACTGCGGTAGACCAGCCCCCCAGTCAGGCTTCCTCTGCTGCCCGGTACCCCCCAAGCAACCATGGGGTCTGCTGAGTATATATCTCTGTATAGTTACCCCCGACTCCCATCCCACCTGTTCCCCTTGACTTTTACGTCGCCCCCTGCTAGTCTCTCCCCATTACTCCCATCATTGTTACCATAAATCCTGCCACTGCCGTCTTTCCTGGCCTTTCCCTTCTGGCACCTCCCGAACGCCACCCCCGTAACCCCGTACCCTGTTCTGTCACCCTCCCAACTGGCTACCCCCCCTACCTGGTCTGCCCCCTCCCAACTGCCCACCCCCCCAACCTTGGTTTGCAACCCCCCGAAAAGGCCACCCCCCTTATCGTGGTGTGCCCCCCCCCCAAAATTTCCC